>NW_027362816.1:8500000-8794412 GCF_046119375.1 Phyllobates terribilis
CCAAGTCTACAGGTACGCCTCCTGCTCCAGTTTCCGCTGAGGACGAGTTTGAGGTAGAGAGCATTCTGGCCACCAAAAGGGTAAGAGGAAAGACCTTTTTTCTAGTGGATTGGAAGGGGTTTGGTCCTGAGGAGAGAACGTGGGAGCCCCGGGAGAACATCCATGCCCCGCTCATCCTTGATAAATTTCTCTCTGGCCTAAAAAAGGGGGGGCCTAAAGGGGGGGGTACTGTAGCGTCGGTGTCCCTGCCTCCTGCTAGGCAGAGACGCTGTTCCCCTCACCTCCCTGCTCCGTCCTCGGCGTCCTCCTCCCGCGCTGCTGGCAGCGCTCGCTGCTTCCCGGGCACTGTGCTTAGGGCGCGTGCGCTCCCCCTCTCTTAAAGGGGCCGCGCGCGCCGTCCTAAGGAGTCCCCGGCCAATTGCCGGTGGAGCTCCCATATATAAGGCACCTCCTCCAAAATGGAGGTGCCCGAGCAAAGTTGTTGCAAAGTCTTTCACCTCTGCTTCAGCCCTCAGGTTCCGTTGCCAGTCTGTTTTCCAGCTCTGTCTACCTGCTTGCATTCCCTGCGGTCCGCCAGTCTGTCTACCAGCATCCGCCAGTCTGTCTATGGACCAGTCCGCCTGCGGTTCAGGAAGCACCTGCCTGATACCTGCCAGATACCTGCTTGATACCTGCCTGAGACCTCCTGCCAGCCAGCCGAGAGACTCTTCCCCGCTCACCTGGGAGCGCTCACCTGCTACCCGCCAGCTAGCCTACCTGGAGGTTCTGCCGTCACTTGCCGTGACCACCTGCCAGCCAGCTGTGAGACTCTTACCCGCTCACCTGGGAGCACTCACCTGCTTCCCACCTGCTAGCCTACCTGGAGGCTCTGCCGTCACTTGCCGTGACCACCTGCCTGTCTAGTGACTCTTACCCTGCTGTCACTTGCCGTGACCACCTGCCTGTCTAGAGGCTCTTCCCCTGCTGTCACTTGCCGTGACCACCCGCCTGTCTAGAGACTGTCCCTGTCACTTGCCGTTACCTCCTGCCCTTCTTCCCAGAGACTGTTCCTGTCACTTGCCGTGACTACCTGCCCACCTTCCCTGGGAGCCACCCGCTTCCTTACAAGAACTGCCCCTTTGTATAGTAGCTCAGAGGTTCCACCTCCCAGACCCGTTACACAAGTCATGGTCAAAAGTGTTGGATCCCTTGAAATTGTTCCAGAAAATGAAGTAATTCTCCCAGAAAATTATTGCAATTACACGTTTTGTTATACACGTTTATTTGCGTTTATTGAAACAGCACAAGAAAACAGAGAAAAAAAAGGCAAATTGAACATAATTTCACACTAAAACCACATAAAATAGGTCGGACAAAATTGTTGACACCTTGCCAAAATTGTGGGTAAACAACTTTGTTTCAAGCATGTGAAGCTTGTTCAAACACAATTGTGGCAAGTAACAGGTGTGGGCAATATGAAAATCACAACTAAAACCAAATAAAAAAGGGAGAAGTTGATTCAATCTTTGCATTATGTGCATATGTGTGCCACTCTAAGCATGGAGAAAACAGAAAAAGGAGAAGAGAACTGTCTGAGGACTTGAACCAAAATTGTTGAAAAATATCAACAATTTCAAGGTCCATCTTCAGAGATCCGCATGTTCCTTTGTCAAGGGGGGAAGCATAATCAATAAATTTACAGCCCATACAGTCAAATATGGTGGAGGTTCAAAGGTGTTTTGAGGTTGTTTAGCTGCCTCTGACTGTGTGCAAGGCAACATGAAATCTGAAGATTACCAAAAGATTTTGGGGCACAATGTAGTGCCTAGTGTCAGAAAGCTGGGTTTGCGTCCTAGGTCATGGGTCATCCAGCAAGACAATGACCCCAAACATACTTCAAGAAGCACCCAGAAAATGGATGGAAACAAAGTGCTGGAGAGTTCTGCCCAGCAATGAGTCTGGGTCTAAATCCCATTGAACACCTGTGGAGAGATCTTAAAATTTCTGTATTGAGAAAAATATTAAAATTTGAAAGTCCTCAGTGGTTGATACCATCTTTTCAGTTAGCCATTAGTCAGTAAGCTTTCGAGACTACTCAGGTCTCATCATCAGACATAGTATAACACAAAATCTGAAGAGTCACATATTTATGCACAACAGGGCACAGGAATAATGCAATAGATAAGACAAGTGACGTGAAGCAGAACTATCAGTTTCGGAAAGGGATAAGCAGTTGTGGCCGTAAAAATGTGTGGCCACAAGTAGATCTATTCTTTTTTTGTGTGGCGATGAGAATTCATCCTTGTTTTAAGTTTTTGCCCTGTCTCCCCTACATACAGACCCCCAGTTGGACATTTGGTACATATAATTAAGTACATTACATTAGTTGTGATGCAGCTGAAAGTACCTGGGATCTTGTGGTCCTGATGTGAGTTGGGAATCTTTATCTTGTCCGTGGTCATTATAAATGTACAGGTTTATATTTCCAGTTGGTGAGGATGAATTTTATAAGTTTCACCACAAAGGTGAAACTATCCTCCCGGTCAGTTTGCTTTCCCTCCTAGTACATTTTCATTCTAACAATGTTTGGTTTCTGGGAGATTATACTTGTTCCTTTTATTTTTGGTTAGCTTGCCTTCTTTGCCCTATATGAATGTGTTTTTGTTTCTCACTCAGAGTTTTGTGTGTTGCGGCCTCCCCTCTGGTTCCTCAGGAGGTATGAGAAACTTCTCAATGGCTTATTAGTTAGTTAGGTCTGTGGTGGCGTTTTTAGTTGAGCAGCTAGGGCCTTTCTTGTCTGTACAGAGACTAGTTGGGTGTAGTTGCGGCATTCTCCCCAGTGTGGGTTCTCCGGTGGTTATCAAAATGCGCTTTCTGGTTAAAACATTTCTCACATTTTGAACATGAAAAAGGCTTCTCCCCTGTGTGAATTCTCTGGTGCTTATCAAAATCAGATTTCTAGTTAAAACATTTTCCATATTCTGAACATGGAAAAGGCTTCTCCCCTGTGTGAGTTCTTAGATGTTTGCTAAGAGTTGATTTCTCTGTAAAACATTTCCCACATTCTGAACATGAAAAAGGCTTCTCCCCTGTGTGAGTTTTGCGATGTTTGATAAGATTTGATTTCGCTGTAAAATATTTCCTACATTCTGAACATGAAAATGGCTTCTCTCCTGTGTGAGTTCTCTGATGGTTGATAAGAGTTGATTTCTGTGTAAAACATTTTCCACATTCTGAACATGGAAAAGGCTTGTCCCCGGTGTGAGTTCTCTGATGTATATTAAGACATGATTTCTGTACAAAACGTTTCCCACAATCTGAACATGAAAAAGGCTTCTCCCCTGTGTGGGTTCTCTGGTGCGTAAGAAAACTAGATTTCTTGTTAAAACATTTTCCACATTCTGAACATGGAAAAGGCTTCTCCCCTGTGTGAGTTCTCTGATGTTTGATAAGAGTAGATTTCTTTGTAAAACATTTCCCACATTTTGAACATGGAAAAGGCTTCTCCCCTGTATGAGTTCTCTGATGTTTGATAAGAGTAGATTTCTCTGTAAAACATTTCCCACATTTTGAACATGGAAAAGGCTTCTCCCCTGTGTGAGTTCTCTGATGTTTGATAAGAGTAGATTTCACTGCAAAATATTTCCCACATTCTAAACATGGAAAAGGCTTCTCCCCTGTGTGAGTTCTCTGATGTTTGAAAAGATTTGATTTATGTACAAAACATTTCCCACATTCTGAACATGAAAATGGCTTCTCTCCTGTGTGAGTTCTCTGATGTTTGATAAGAGTTGATTTCTCTGTAAAACATTTCCCACATTCTGAACATGGAAAAGGCTTCTCCCCTGTGTGAGTTCTCTGATGTGCGATAAGATTTGATTTCTCTGTAAAGCATTTCCCACATTCTGAACAGGAAAATGGCTTCTCTCCTGTGTGAGTTCTCTGGTGCCTAACAAGACTTGTTTTCTGATTAAAACATCTCCCACACTTGGAGCAAGAAAATCTATTCTTCGCTGTGTGAATTTTTTGATGTTTAAGAAAAGACTTTCTGAGAGGAAAACTATTTCTATATTCTGAATGTGAAAATGGCTTCTTTGCATTAGGAACAGTTAGTTTTTTAATGCTTATTTTGTGACTTTGAATTTCCTTAGTAGTCGGTAATGAATCAGAAGACAGGACCTGTTTCAAAGGATCAGATGACAGATCTTTGCTGTGAAGGGATGATGGTATATCTGGAGAAATGTCATTCATTTTAATTGTATCCTGTAGAATCTGAAAATTAACTGATTTGAAAATTGAAGATGTCAGCTGTCCCTCTGATCTCCTGGTACAGACATCTGCCAAGAATAAAACCAATTATTATTTTTTAATAAAAAATCCTTGAATTTTATATTTTTGAACATTTCTACTTAAATTGTCTGTAAAAAAGGCAAGTTCTATAAAAAAAATTCACTTATTCACCAGGACAATGACCATCTAATAGAAAACCTCATAGGATGAAGCAGTGGAGCGTGGTGTTCAACTGTTTGTTCATTCTGCCTCCCAAATATGGAGTTAAAGGTACAGGCTTTGTCCAGCCACTAAGATTAGAGTGCCTGGGACCAGTAGTACCATCCAGTCTGGCAGTATGGGTGTGTGCTGTCCAGCTGAAGTAATCTGCTCCCTGCTTCAGCTAATTGGAAAGCACCGCACCCTACTAAAGCTGGAAGCATATTGCTGGAAGCTGCCAGATACAGCCTTGTTCTCCTCTGGTTCAGTCCTCTGTGCTCAGCTCCCGGCTTGTGTATTTGTTTCCTGTTGTGACCTCGGCCCGTTTACTGACTAATCTTGTGTCTTCTGATTTAGTATTTTCTCTGCCCTCCTGGTTCTGACCCAACTACCTGACTATTCTTCTTCCCATCTCACACCACAGAACACCAGGTAACACTGTGGCCCAAGCCTTGGGGTCTCTGTGTAAGTCCAGATCCATGAAGAGGGGTTAAACGGTGATAAACAAGACAATTCGTGAGATCTGGAAAATGAAGTAGATGGCACCAAGCCTGTTTGTGGTGGCCATCTTTTGAGCTGCCAGGTGACCACGATACATTGTGTCTGCAAACTATTTCAGCAAGATCTATATTCAAATAGCTAAATGGCGCTCCTTCCCTTCTTAACCTGCCATGTGCCAAGATAGTAGTGTTCAGCCGTACATAGGGTATTGTAGGATTCAAGGAAAATAATTTGTAAGGTCCATTTGTTTCCTATTATCGTTTGAGAAGAATTCCAGAGTTATCACCATATAAAGTGACACACGTCAGATTTGAAAAATGGGCCCAGAGAGGAACAAAAAACTGGCTGCAGGAAGGGGTTAAATCAGAGAAATTTGGTCACTAACTACTGTAGTCAAAAACTGTGACTGTAGACAATAACACATCTACTGAAATGATCAAACTCAACAGTCTCCATCAGTAAATAGTGAGTAACTAGTGGTGAAACCTCTCTGGGGTAATTAGAGTATGGGGCTCGGTGGCTCTTGGCAATCTAAACTATCGTAAGGGCCAATATTTTCTGTCAGATGAGTGCCAAGAAGAAATATTAGACGTTCAAAGAGAACTTTTTATAATACTGCAGAGCTGAGGCGTCTTAAATTTAGCCCTCGGGCATTGGGAAGACGTAATGGAGACCTTTTTTTAAAGACTACCAGGAAGTTATAGAGTCACATAAGTGAGTCAGGCCGATCCCACCACAATCAAACTGTCATACAGAATAAACCTATAAAAAAAGACATTTTTTATTCTATGTTACATCCTCAACAACAATATAAGTATAAGGGGAGAACTCCAATATTAAATCGGAGTGGCACTCATTTATGATGGACCATTAGAGCCACTATGAGTCCTGACCAGAAGAGTAGAGAAAGTATTAGCGCCCCCATTTCAGGAGAGATTGTGCAGTAATCTGAATTCTTTAGGATTGAAAACATAATGGAATTTATGACGTGGAGTGAATCCATGAAACCAGGGCTGGAGCCAACATATCTCCTGCAGGCGTGAATAAATGTATATTACAGCCATCAGCCACGCACAGCTTAGAGATATATCATGGCACAGGTGTAATGTTTTCTGTATAGTTTATCACAATCCTATTTGAAGTTAGTTTTAAAAGAAATTGAAAAGTCACGATAAAGGGAATCTCTGTTGTTATTGTACAGAAATTCACACTTGGCCTCACTGCAAATTTAATGTTGTCGATCATAAAAGTGAAGTTTGGCCAGAAAGACTGGACCTGGTCTTGTAGGGACCATATGAGGACATTCAGAAAGTTTTTGCATCGCCATATTTTGATAGCTATAATTTTTCCATATTTCAGCCGACAGAGTCATGTGACGGCTTGTTTTTTGCGGGACAAGTTGATGTTTTTATTGGTACTAATTTTGGGCATGTGACTTTTTTTTATCGCTTTCTATTCCGAATTTTGGGAAGCAGAATAAACAAAAAACAACAATTCAGGAATAGTTTTTTTTGGGTTCTTTATATGCCGTTCCACGTGTGGAAAAATGTATAAGGCCGCTTTATTATTCGGGTCAGTACAATTACAGCCGTACTACATTTATATTGTTTTTTTAGGTTTTGGCGCTGTTAGACAATAAAAACTATTTTTTTTTGCATCGTTTTATTCTGAGAGCTGTAACTTTTTTATTTTACAGCTGATGGAGTCGTATGGCGGCTTCTTTTTTGCTGGACAAGATGACGTTTTCAGCGGTACCAATTTTATTTACATTCATCTTTTTTATCGCGTTTTATTCCACTTTTTGTTTGGCAATATGATGATAAAGCAGGTCGTTCCTGACGCGGCAATACCAAATATGTGTGCTTTTATTGTTGTTTTTTTTTTCCATATATTATTTTTAATATATCTTGTAAAAATATATATTTTTTAATATATTTTTACAACAGGCTGATCGCAGTTATAAGGTATAGCAGAGCAGGATCACTGCTATAACTTTTAAACTGTCAGCTCTGCAGACACAAGTTACTTTGATCATGCACTGCGCATGATCAAACTTAACTTGCTGGGGCTGGTGACCCAGATGTTATCATGACGACATTGGGTCACCATGGCATCGATCTGGACCCCGCTGCTGTCCCTCTGCGCACTCACTAAGTGGTGCCGGGAGCGGTGCGGGCACTGCGTGCCAGGTGTCAGATGTCAGAATCAGCTGACCCGGGTGGCGATTGCGCCCGCACAGCCTGTGTGCAGGTGCGATCGCCATGTAGTAATAATACGTACCTGGTCCATAAGGTCCAGAGCACAGAAACTTATTATTACTTACAACGTCAGAAAGGGGTTAACAGTTTTGTGTAGGGGAGAATGTTGTGGTCTAGAGGAAGAATGGTGACCACACGATTGTGATACGGCCGGACTACACCACCGATAAAGCAGCCACAGCCGGTGACTGAGAAGAATCTGTGACTTCTCTGCATTTAGTGGTTACTACTCACCTGGGTAGTCATATGTAGGAATCTCCACTTTACACTGCTCATCACCCCTCACATATGTCTCTGTAGTATTAATATGGGTCAGATCTTCACCCTGAAACAAATATTGTAAAAGTCACAGACAGATGGAGAAGTCCCATCTATGATCAGCTCTAATCCTGCCATCTCCACCGTTCTCATTACACAAGTATAAAACATATAATACTGGTGGATAAAACAAGATTGAGCACCAGGGCTGTGGAGTCGGTAAGCCAAACCTCCGACTCCTCAATTTCCATGACACCGACTCCACGACTCCCTCATACACGGCTCACGTTTAAGGGATAAATTTACAGTAGCACAGATTAATCTCAGCTAAATGTCTAGACCCTTAGATCAGGAATAGGACAGACATTTATAGGACATTTCATAACTTTCCCAAATTCTTATGAAAAAATATTCCCCACAAACTGCATTGAACTACTGTACCCAATTTATTATATATTTTAGGAGTCGGAGTCGGTCCATTTTATACCACTCTGACTGCACCAAAATGGGCTCCGACTCAGACACCACAGCCCTGCTGAGCACAAGACCTTCACAGCCACTACATATCATAGAGAAGATCTCATGATATCTTCTCTCCATCTACCTGATGATCCTGAGGAACATTGGGATCTTCTTGTTTACAGTCCTGTGGAAGAAGAGGACGGGGACATCTCTCTGGTGTTGTCCTCTTACTGGATAGAACTGGAGAAAACACATACAGGGACTGAATTCATTCTTTACATACAGATAATTATAGGTCGTGTGTATTTAGTCCTGTTTATTACCTGGTGATGTGAGGGTCTGGGGAACCTCCATCATGACATCTTTGTGTCCTTCTAAATACTCCCACTCCTCCATGGAGAAATAGACAGCGACATCCTGACACCTTATAGGAACCTGACACATACAATGATAATGTCACCATTGCGATCCCTTCATAGCTTTACTGTATAATGTCCCAGCATTCCCAGCAGTGTCACCTCTCCAGTCAGCAGCTCAATCATCTTGAAGGTGAGTTCTAGGATCTTTTGGTCATTGATGTCCTCATGTATCAGGAGGTGAGGTGGAGGCCCTCTGATTGGGCTCAGGGGTCTTCCCCATCCCTCAGACACAGGGTCCTGACAGCGCTCACTAGAAGTCTTCTTCACTACTGTGTAATCCTGATAATGGAGAAACACCTTAATAAATCTCAGTACAGACATTTCCAGAGTCCTCACCTCTCCAGTTCTGTCCATCTGTTATTCCTATAGATAAGAATGATGTAATGTGACGTCATCAGAATCTCTCACCTCTCCAGTAACCCGGAAGAGGATCTCTAGGGTGAGGTGTAATATTTTCTCTGCCATCTTGTCCTTGTCCATATCCAGTTTTGATGGGTAAATCAGGAAAACTCTCTTATATAGAAGATTGTCACTGAACGGATCGAATATTGTAGAGACCTGAATGGGAAGAAGATAAGTAGATGTAACATCATAAAGATCCTGTGTAATAATACAATTACTGGAGATAATTAGAGAAAAATATGAGGAGATTTATAATTTTACAGTATTTAGTTTTCTTCTTTACATCTAGTAATAAAACCTATATATTTTAGGCCACAGACAACAAGTGACGCGCCCCTGGGCCTGTGTCGCACTGCGTTGCGCACGCGGGAGCTTACCCGGAGCCGGATCTCTTGAGGGTTGTAGTCTCGTGGCGGTGATCCGGTCCGTGCCCAGGGAGTCAGACTAAGTGGCGCTGTATTAGCGGTAGATGTTGGACGACTACGCCACCCGTTGAGTACAGCTAAGGAGCTGCCGCTGCAGGGCAGACCGCTGAGGCCGGTGGTAGGATTGTGCAGCGTGATAGTATAACCCCCAACGGGAGGGGTATGGCCTCAGGGCAGCCGACGTGGATGATGGGAGTAGCAGGAACCACTCGGAGACGGTATGGTGCAGTTCAGGGTCTTTACTGGTGACAAAGATAGACCCTCCCGGAGTATTGACTAGCGATTGGGGCCTGGTCAGTCCTTGAGCAGATGGGATCTCCCCTGGCCAGGCGGAGTTGTAGGCCTCCCAAACTAACGATACTCTTCCGGCTACCTTGCTAGAGGCGGGTATAAGTAGCCCACGTCCGAGTGTACCGTGTGGTGCTCACCCGTATGGCCGGTGACTCGGGGCCTTCTAGTAGCTTCCGCTCCACGACGGCGGTGCTGGTCCCACGCGTGTGACCGTGCCTTCGGGTTTCTGGGCCAGAGGACCTGCAATCCCCTGCCGGTCGGTTTCTGCTGCTGGATAGGAGTTAGTCCCCACAGCCTCGGACTCCGGGTCCGGTGATAACTTTCCAGTCAGGGCGAGCTCTGCAGCTGCCAGCCCCTGACTCCTTGTAGTACTGCTCCCACAGAGCTCCTGATGTTCTTTTCCTATATCTGCTTCTCTGTCTCTACTTCTTCTCTACTTCTGGCATGGCCCAGGAGCTGGGCCCAGCCGGAGCCACAGCTCCCTGTCAGCCCTCCTGGCTGAACTCTCCCTCTGAACTCTCTCACCCTGCCTCAGCCCCAGGTTTATATAGGGGAAGTCCTTCCCCTCCCAGGACTGGGCAGGAGGTGTGGCATGCATAGGATTCCTGACCAAGAGACCTCCCACCTGCTCTCAGACATAACACTGCCGTTACTGTGGAAACCAGACCCCTGGGGTGCCACACAAGCAGTTTCTTCCTTGGAGTCTGCAGCTGAATACGTTTCTCATAGACTCCTCTACCTTATTGCTAATTCTCGTCTCATTTACCGACACTGCAATCGGCATTAGCAATACTGCAGGAGATATTCATTACACGTGACATGAGAAATAACTACTTCACGATGAGGACGACATCTTCATCTTCTACTACGGCTCTAGAAACATATTTAGCCACAGTCCGTCACTGACTACATCTCCACCGACCGTCTATATGAATGTTTCCCGTCTTCCCCGGACTGTAATCTTCTATCTCGTTAGATTTTATGTCTGATTCACACACAGAAGTTTGATGCATTTATAAAACCTTTTTTGTTTGCACAAATATTGGGGCAGAAATTATTTGATACCAAAGTCTCCATGTACAGTGTTTTATGGGGTTTATTTCTGGCCTCAGGCTTTCCTATATTACAAGAAAAACACCAGAAAAAAAGCAGAAATTAAAATGTTTCAAAAGAAAATAGGCACCAACAATTCTTATAAAAAGAAAAAAAACATGCAAAAAGCAGAAGACACATTTTGTTATTTTCTAACACATTAAACATTTGTTTTAAAATAATTAATTCCTTTGAGCAGCAGAACATAGATGTACACCGCAGGGATGGCACAGATGCCGCTGCAACATAATCCCTGGCAGTTTAACCAATTGCTGCTGTGAAAAGCAAACATGGCATCTCAGAAGGTTTGACAGAGTCCGGCTCAGTGCCCCTCCTCCCCCAAATACTCGATAGTATGGGGCTGCCTAGTTACTATGATACTTAAATACCTAATAATGATATCTGGGCCTGCAATGTACGAAAGTCTATTAGGCCGGGACAGAGGCAGCGTCCAATGAGTTACATTTTAAAGCCCCCATACACATTAGACTAAAGTTGCATGGAAGTAATGAATTCGGGGTTGCCTGACTATATAATGTATTTGGGGGCCTCCCGACAGATGATGTCAGGGCAGAGAAGGATCTGGGATCCTGAATTTTAGAGGCTAATTGTTTGTTCTTAGTGTAGATAATCCTCCACTAGAGGAGTCTGGAGGTGACTCTCTCATACAGACCACAGGAAAGCTGGAATATTTGTGTGTCTGGGGGAGTCGGGAAAAATAGCCATCTGCCAAATGAGCGCTCAGCCAACATTTATCTCATGTATGGGGCAGTTAATTACACTACTCAAAAAATAAAGGGAACACTTAAACGACACAATGTAACTCTAAGTCAATTACACTTCTGTGAAATCAACCTGTCCAGTTATGAAGCCACACTGATTGTGAATCATTTTCTCCTGCAGTTGTGTAAATGGAAAAGACAGCAGGTAGAAATGATAGTCAATTAGCAAGACACCCCCTATAAAGGAGCGGTTCTGCAGAACATTTCTCTGTTCTCATCCTTTTTGGTTGTTTTGGTCACTTTTGCATTTTATTATTGCTCTCACCCCTAGAGGTACAGTAGTATGAGGCGGTGTCTACAACCCACAGAAGTTGCTCATGTAGTGCAGCTCATCCAGGATGGCACATCAATGAGAGCTGTGACAAGAAGGGTAACTGTGTGTCAGCACAGTGTCCAAAGCATGGAGCATATACTGTACCAGGAGACAGGTCAGTACACCAGGAGATGTGGAGGGGGCTTTAGGAGGGCAAGAACCCAGCATCAGGACCGCTACCTCCTCCTTTGTGCAAGGAGGAACAGGCCACTAACATTTATTTGTCAGCTCAAACTGTCAGAAACAGATTCCATGAGGGTGGTATGAAGGCTCGAAGTCCACAAGTGGGTGTTGCGCTTACAGTACAACATGGTGAAGGGTCATTGGCATTTGCCAGAGAACACCAAGATTGGCAGATTCCACATTGGCGCCCTGTGTTCTTCACGGATGAGAGCAGGCTCACACTGCACACATGTGACAGACATGAAAGAGTCTGGAGATGCTGTGGAGAACGTTCTCCCACACTACTGGTTTGGCAGTGGGTCAATAATGGTGTGGGGAGGCATTTCCTTGGAGGGCCGCACAGCCCTCCATGTGCTAGCCAGAGGTACCCTGACTGCCATTAGGTACTGGGATGAGATCCTCAGATCCATTGTGAAACCGTATGCAGGTGCAATGGGCCCTGTGTTCCTTCTGATGCATGACAATGCTAGGCCTCATGTGGCTGAAGTGTGTCAGCAGCTCCTGCATGATGAAGGCATTGATGCTTTGGAATGGCCTGTCCATTCCCCAGACCTGAATCCAATCGAGCTCATCTGGGACATCATGTCTTGTTCCATCCACCAATGCCACATTGCATCACAGACTTTAAATTGGCGGAGTCATATTTCCCGATTCCGAAGACCATATGCTGCCACTGTACTTAGCAGGCCCAGTCCAGATGGTATGGAGATAAATGAAGGAGACCAAAATCCAAAAATAAACTTTACTTTACAAGAACTTGATGACAAGTACAGTATATATATCAGATAGCAGGCACAACACTTTATTAATGTTTCTCCTCCATTATGCAGAGTCAAGAACTTTATGGTTACATGTGGCGGTACATAACTTTTGTTAAAAGCTACAACAGTCCAGCAAGCCATTATGGGAAGGTCCATCATCCCTGTGAGGACCATACAGGTTGAGATGTGTCGTTACAGCCCCTCAGGGCAACTCAGAGCTCCCAGTTGATTTGTGAGGACCTCACTGGCTGAGGTGCATCGGTACGACTCCTCACTAGTACTTTCAAAGTCCATTCGATGAGGGCCACACACTCATTGCTGTGGCACTGCATCTTCAGGTCTTCTTAGGAGAACGGATGTCCCAGTTATAAGACACTGTAGCTTCCTCTCTAGTATAGACAACTGTTTGTTTAAATCCTGTTCAT
The DNA here is from genome assembly GCF_046119375.1 of Phyllobates terribilis. NCBI lineage: Eukaryota > Metazoa > Chordata > Amphibia > Anura > Dendrobatidae > Phyllobates > Phyllobates terribilis. Next base: position 8,513,040 of record NW_027362816.1, read on the forward strand.
TTAAGATAAGGAATCCTTCCTTAACTTAATTCCCTTTAAACCTTTACATGCCACTGTGAGTAAACACCCATGGTCAAAATTACAAAATGGGCCGATGCAAAAGTTTGGACACCTTGCATGTAACACCACCTTTTGCAAATATCACAGCTTGTAAATGCTTTTTGTAGCCAGACAAGAGTTTTTAAATTCTTGTTTGAGGAATTTTCATTCATTCTTCCTTGGAAAATTCTTCCAGTTCTGTGAGATTCCTGGGTCGTCTTGCATGCACTGCTATTTTGACATCTAGCCACAGATTATCAATGAGGTTCAGATCAGAGGACTGTGAGGGCCATTGTAAAACCTTCATCTTATGCCTTTGAGGTTGTCTATTGTGGATTTTGAACTGTGTTTAGAATCCATTATCCATTTGAAGAAGCCATCCTTTTTTCAACTTCAGCTTTTTTACAGATGGTGTTTTATTTGCATCAACAATTTGTTGAAATTTCATTGAATCCATTCTTCCCTCTACCCATGAAATGATCCCGTGCCATTGGCTGCAACACAACCCTAAAGCATGATTGATCCACCTCCATGCTTGTGAAGGTTGGCAAGATGTTTTTTTCTTGAAATTCTGTGCCCTTTTTTCTCCACACATAACTTTGATCATTGTGGTCAAAGAGTTGTATTTTAACCTCATCAGTCCACAGAACATGTATCCAAAATGCATCAGGCTTGTTTAGATGTTCTTTTGCATACTTCTGACACAGAATTTTATGGTGAGGACGCAGGAGAGGTTTTCTTCTGATGACTCCTTCATGAAGGCCATATTTGTGCGGGTGTCTCTGAACAGTAGAACAATGTACCACAGCTAAAGAGTCTTCTAAATCTTTCTGAAGGTCTTTTGCAGTCAAGGGGGGTTTCTGATTTGCCTCTCCAGCAATCCTATGAGCAGCTCTCACTGAAATTCGGCTTGGTCTTCCTTGCGGTTAACAGCCATTACCTAATTACATTTCGAACTGAGGAAAGAGTGTAAAGATAAGTGTCCTAAAATATGTATGCATATCATATATACAGTACAGACCAAAAGTTTGGACACACCTTCTCATTTAAAGATTTTTCTGTATTTTCATGACTATGAAAATTGTACATTCACACAGTTGTGTTGTGCAGAAGTCTGGTGGATACACAGCTGATAATCCTACTGAATAGACTGTTAGAATTTGTATTATGGCAAGAAAAAAGCAGCTAAGTAAAGAAAAACGAGTGGCCATCATTACTTTAAGAAATGAAGGTCAGTCAGTGAGAAAAATTGGGAAAACTTTGAAAGTGTTCCCAAGTGCAGTTGCAAAAACCATCAAGCGCTACAAAGAAACTGGCTCACATGAGGACCGCCCCAGGAAAGGAAGACCAAGAGTCACCTATGCTTCTGAGAATAAGTTTATCCAAGTCACCAGCCTCAGAAATCGCAGGTTAACAGAAGCTCAGATTAGAGACCAGGTCAATACCACACAGAGTTCTAGCAGCAGACGCATCTCTTCAACAACTGTTAAGAGGAGACTTTGTGCAGCTGGCCTTCATGGTAAAATAGCTGCTAGGAAACCACTACTAAAGACAGGCAACAAGCAGAAGAGACTTGTTTGGGCTAAAGAACACAAGTAATGGACATTAGACCAGTGGAAATCTGTGCTTTGGTCTGGTGAGTCCAAACTTGAGATCTTGGTTCCAACCACCGTGTCTTTGTGCGACGCAGAAGAGGTGAACGGATGGACTCTACATGCCTGGTTCCCACCGTGAAGTATGGAGGCGAAGGTGTGATGGTGTAGGGGTGCTTTGCTGGTGACACTGTTGGGCATTTATTCAAAATTGAAGGCATACTGAGCCAGCATAGCTACCACAGCATCTCGCAGCGGCATGCTATTCCATCCGGTTTGTGTTTAGTTGGACCATCATTTATTTTTCAACAGGACAATGACCCCAAACACACCTCCAGGCTCTGTAAGGGCTATTTGATCAAGAAGGAGAGTGATGGGGTGCTAAGCCAGATGACCTGGCCTCCACAGTCACCAGACCTGAACCCAATCAAGATGGTATGGGGTGAGCTGGACCGCAGAGTGAAGGCAAAAGGGCCAACAAGTGCTAGGCATCTCTGGGAACTCCTTCAAGATTGTTGGAAGACCATTTCCGGTGACTACCTCTTGAAGCTCATCAAGAGAATGCCAAGAGTGTGCAAAGCAGTCATCAAAGGAAAAGGTGGCTACTTTGAAGAACCTAGAATATAAGACATATTTTCAGTTGTTTCACACTTTTTTGTTAACTATATAATTCCACATGTGTTAATTCATAGTTTTGATGCCTTCAGTGTGAATGTACAATTTTCATGATCATGAAAATACAGAAAAATCTTTAAATGAGAAGGTGTGTCCAAATTTTTCGTCTGTACTGTACATAAATATATGTGTTTCTTCATACTACCATGTATGCGAATGCATATATATATATATATATATATATATATATATATATATATATATATATATATATATATATATATATATACACACAGGTGCATCTCACTAAATTAGAATATCATCAAAAAGTCATTTGATTTCAGTTCTTCAATAAAAAAAGTGAAACTCATATATTATATAGAGTGATTGCAAACAGAGTGATCTATTTCAAGTGTTTATTTCTGTTAATGTTGATGATTATGGCTTAAAGCCAATGAAAACACAAAAAAGTCATTATCTCAGAAAATTAGAATAATTAACAAATAACAAGGCTTCCTAAGCATTTAAAAAGGTCCCTTAGTCTGTTTCAGTAGGCTCCACAATCATGGGGAAAACTGCTGACTTGACAGATGTCCTGAAGACAGTTATAGACACACCCCACATGGAGGGTAAGCCACAAAAGGTCATTTCTAAAGAAGCTGGCTGTTCACAGAGTGCTGTATCCAAGCATATTAATGGAAAGTTGAGTGGAAGAAAAAATTGTGGTAGAAAAGGGTGCACAAGCAACCGGGATAACTGCAGCCTTGAAAGGATTGCTAACAAAAGGCCATTCAAAAATGTTGGGGAGATTCACAAGGAGTGGACTGCTGCTGTAGTCATTGCTTCAAGAGCCACCACACACAGACGTATCCAGGACATGGGTTACAAGTGTCGCATTCCTTGTGTCAAGCCCCTCATGACCAACAGACAAGGCCAGAAGCGTCTTACCTGCGCCAAGAAGAAAAAGACCTGGACTGTTGCTCAGTGGTCCAAGGTTGTTTTCAGATTAAAGTAATTTTGCATTTCATTTGGAAATCAAGGTCCCAGAGTCTGGAGGAAGAGTGGAGAGGCCACAATCCAAGCTGCTTGAGGTCTGGTGTGAAGTTTCCTCTATCAGTGATGGTTTGGGGAGCCATGTCATCTGCTGGTGGAGGTCCACTATGTTTTCTCAAGACCAAAGTCAGCGCAGCCGTCTACCAGGAAATTTTAGAGCACTTCATGGTTCCCTCTGCCGACAAGCTTTTTGGAGATGGATATTTCATTCTCCCGTAGGATATGGCACCTGTCCACACTGCCAAAAGTCCCAATACCTGGTTTACACACAACAGTATCACTGTGCTTGATTGGCCAGCAAACTTGTCTGACCTTAACCCTATAGAGAATCTATGGGGTATTGTCAAGAGGAAGACGAGAGACCCCAGATGCAACAATGCAGACGAGCTGAAGGCTGCTATCAAAGCCACCTGCGCAGTGCCACAGGCTCATCACCTCCATGCCACATTGCCGCATTGATGCAGGAATTGATGCAAAAGGAGCCCTGACCAAGTATTGAGTGCATTTACTGAACATTCATTTCAGTAGGACAACATTTCGGATTTTAAAAACATTTTTCAAGCTGGTGTTATAAAGTATTCTAATTTACTGAGATAATGACTTTTGTGTTTTCATTGACTGTAAGCCATAATCATCAACATTAATAAATATAAACACTTGAAATAGATCTCTCTGTTTGTAATGACTCTATATAATATAGGAGTTTCACTTTTTGTATTGAAGAACTGAAATAAATTAACTTTTTGATGATATTCTAATTTAGTGAGAACCACCTGTATATGCATATAATGCCTTAAGTGCCTATATCCCCATGTGTCCCCACACTTATATATGTCCACATGCACATGAATATAATTGTGCCTCCACACATATATAGTTGGCCCCCTTATAATAATTCCCCCACTGTTGAGATATGCCCAGGACAAGAAAAGTCTGGGCATGTCAGAAGAAGATGGACAGATGTCCATCTATTGCCTGTGACTATACGCTGACATGGTTAATAATTACCATTTCAGTAGAGAGTCACACTGCTAGGACAAAAGGATCAAAGAGATCCTTGTCCTGGCAACAGCCACTGCCTGCAGGGGTCCAGACGCCAGTACTGATATAATCATATCAGTGTGGGCGCCCGGCACTTCAAAGCGCCCTGCCGCCGGGTGCACACAGCTGCATACAGGGATGCCTGTGCATGCAGTGTCATCATAACGCCATGCTGGCACTCGCGTCCTGCATGCACGGCAGGAGGAGGGCGGAGGTCGTGGCAAAACGGCAGTACCTGCACTCTCTACTCTTCTACTTTCCTGCCTGCCTCCACCTGACCTGCCTCTGTTCCCCTACTCTCTGTGTCATCCTCTGCCCGCAGTCCCTTCATCTCCTCTGCTCTCCAGCCTCAGCCCTGCTCCTGTCCTGCACTGTACTTCGCAGCAGCCCCTTCATCCATGGCCTCCTCCTCCTCTCTGTGTCATCCTCTGCCCGCAGTCCCTTCATCTCCTCTGCTCTCCAGCCTCAGCCCTGCTCCCGTCCTGCACTGTACTCCGCAGCAGCCCCTTCATCCATGGCCTCCTCCTCCTCCTCTCTGTGTCATCCTCTGCTTGCAGTCCCTTCATCTCCTCTGATCTCCATCCTCAGCCCTGCTCCCGTCCTGCACTGTACTCCGCAGCAGCCCCTTCATCCATGGCCTCCTCCTCCTCTCTGTGTCATCCTCTGCTTGCAGTCCCTTCATCTCCTCTGCTCTCCAGCCTCAGCCCTGCTCCCGTCCTGCACTGTACTTCGCAGCAGCCCCTTCATCCATGGCCCCCTCCTCCTCACTGTGTCATCCTTTGCCCGCAGTCCATTCATCTCCTCTGCTCTCCAGCCTCAGCTCTTCTCCCGCCCTGCACTGTACTCCGCAGCAGCCCCTTCATCCATGGCCTCCTCCTCCTCTCTGTCATCTTCTGCCCGCAGTCCCTTCATCTCCTCTGCTCTCCAGTCTCAGCCCTGCTCCCGCCCTGCACTGTACTCTGCAGCAGACCCTTCATCCATGGCCACCTCCTCCTCTCTGTGTCATCCTCTGCCTACAGTCCCTTCATTTCCTCTGCTCTCCAGCCTCAGCCCTGCTCCCATCCTGCACTGTACTCCGCAGCAGACCCTTCACCCATGGCCCCCTCCTCCTCTCAGTGTCATCCTCTGCCTACAGTCCCTTCATCTCCTCTGCTCTCCAGCCTCAGCCCTGCTCCCGTCCTGCACTGTACTCCGCAGCAGCCCCTTCATCCATGGCCCCCTCCTCCTCTCTGTGTCATCCTCTGCCCGCTGTGCCTTCATCTCCTCTGCTCTCCAGCCTCAGTCCTGCTCCCGCCCTGCACTGTACTCCGCAGCAGCCCCTTCATCCATGGTCCCCTCCTCCTCTCTGTGTCATCCTTTGCCCGCAGTCCCTTCATCTCCTCTGCTCTCCAGCCTCAGCCCTGCTCCCGTCCTGCACTGTACTCTGCAGCAGCCCCTTCATCCATGGCCCCCTCCTCCTTTGTGTGTCATCTTTTGCCCGCAGTCCCTTTATCTCCTCTGCTCTCCAACCTCAGTCCTGCTCCCGTCCTGCATTGTACTCGGCAGCAGCCCCTTCATCCATGGCCCCCTCCATCTCTCTGTGTCATCCTTTGCCCACAGTCCCTTCATCTCCTCTGCTCTCCAGCCTCAGCCCTGCTCCCATCCTGCACTGTACTCCGCAGCAGCCCCTTCATCCATGGCCCCCTTCTCCTCTCTGTGTCATCCTTTGCCTGCAGTCCCTTCATCTCCTCTGCTCCCCAGCCTCAGCTCTGCTCAAGTCCTGCACTGTACTCTGCAGCAGCCTCTTCATCCATGGCCCCTTCCTCCTCTCTGTGTCATCCTTTGCCCACTGTCCCTTCATCTCCTCTGCCCTCCAGCCTCAGCCCTGCTCCCGTCCTGCACTGTACTCTGCAGCAGCCCCTTCATCCATGGCCACCTCCTCCTTTCTGTGTCATCCTTTGCCTGCAGTCCCTTCATCTCCTCTGCTCTCCAGCCTCAGCCCTGCTCCCGTCCTGCACTGTACTCCGCAGCAGCCCCTTCATCCATGGCCCCCTCCTTCTCTCTGTGTCATCCTTTGCCCGCAGTCCCTTCATCTCCTCTGCTCTCCAGCCTGAGCCCTGCTCCTGTCCTGCACTGTACTCCGCAGCAGCCCCTTCATCCATGGCCCCCTCCTTCTCTCTGTGTCATCCTTTGCCCGCAGTCCCTTCATCTCCTCTGCTCTCTAGCCTCAGTCCGGCTCTCGTCCTGCACTGTACTCTGCAGCAGCCCCTTCATCCATGGCCCCCTTCTCCTCTCTGTGTCATCCTTTGCCCGCAGTCCCTTCATCTCCTCTGCTCTCCAGCCTCAGCTCTGCTCCCGTCCTGCACTGTACTCCGCAGCAGCCCCTTCATCCATGGCCCCCTTCTCCTCTCTGTGTCATCCTTTGCCCGCAGTCCCTTAATCTCCTCTGCTCTCCAGCCTCAGCCCTGCTCCCATCCTGCACTGTACTCCACAGCAGCCCCTTCATCCGTGCCCCCTCCTTCTCTCTGTGTCATCCTCTGCCCGCAGTCCCTTCATCTCCTCTGCTCTCCAGCCTCAGCTCTGCTCCCGTCCTGCACTGTACTCCGCAGCAGCCCCTTCATCCATGGCCCCCTCCTCCTCTGTGTCATCCTCTGCACGCAGTCCCTTCATCTCCTCTGCTCTCCAGCCTCAGCTCTGCTCCCGTCCTGCACTGTACTCCGCAGCAGCCCCTTCATCCATGGCCCCCTTCTCCTCTCTGTGTTATCCTTTGCCCGCTGTCCCTTAATCTCCTCTGCTCTCCAGCCTCAGCCCTGCTCCCATCCTGCACTGTACTCCACAGCAGCCCCTTCATCCGTGCCCCCTCCTTCTCTCTGTGTCATCCTCTGCCCGCAGTCCCTTCATCTCCTCTGCTCTCCAGCCTCAGCTCTGCTCCCGTCCTGCACTGTACTCCGCAGCAGCCCCTTCATCCATGGCCCCCTCCTCCTCTGTGTCATCCTCTGCACGCAGTCTCTTCATCTCCTCTGCTCTCCAGCCTCAGCCCTGCTCCCGTCCTACACTGTACTCCACAGCAGCCCCTTCATCCATGGCCTCCTCCTCCTCTCTGTGTCATTCTTTGCCCGCAGTCCCTTCATCTCCTCTGCTCTGCAGCCTCAGCCTTGCTCCCGTCCTGCACTGTACTCTGCAGCAGCCCCTTCATCCATGGCCCCCTCCTCCTCTCTGTGTCATCCTCTGCCTGCAGTCCCTTCATCTCCTCTGCTCTCTAGCCTCACTCAGCTCTGCTACCATCCTGCCCTGTACTCCGCAGCAGCCCCTTCATCATCTGCCTCCTCCTCCTCTCTGTGTCATCCTTTGCCCGCAGTCCCTTCATCTCCTCTGCTCTCCAGCCTCAGCCCTGCTCCCGTCCTGCACTGTACTCCGCAGCAGCCCCTTCATCCATGGCCCCCTCCTCTCTGTGTCATCCTCTGCCTGCAGTCCCTTCATCTCCTCTGCTCTTCAGCTCTTTCAGAGTGCTAGGCAGCTGCTTAGAAGAACCCATGGCTGCGTGGTTTGGCACAAGGTTAGAGGAGGCTGGGTTTTTATAAACTTGGGAAATTTGCATCACCTGGCCTTTCCTAATGATGATAGTGAACAAGCCATGACACTAAGGTATGTGCGCACGTTGAGTATTTGCTGCAGAAATTTCGGCATAGTTTCTGCATCTCTTGGCAGCAAAACATAGCGGCTAATTAAGGTCAAAAACCTTGGTCAAACTGAGTCAACAGTTATGATGTAGTGACATCTTTGTGCCTGCAGTGCACGGAGTCTCAGACTCACAGACAAAAGCTTTCAACTCCTGATTCACTATTCTATTCAATGGTATCACCATCATAGGAATGTCGATGTCGCTGAAACTGTGATGATGGGGAAGGAGAGGGAGGTCCGAGATACTGTTGTGGCGAAGTTTAAAGCCGGATTTGGATACAAAAAGATTTCCCAAGTTTTAAACATCTCAAGGAGCACTATGCAAGGGATGATATTGAAATGGAAGGAGTATCAGACCACTGCAAATCTACCATGACCCAGTCGTCCCTCTAAACTTTCATCTCGAACAAGGAGAAGACTGATCAGAGATGCAGTCAAAAGGCCCATGATCACTCTGGATGAACTGCAGAGATCTACAGCTGAGGTGGGAGAGTCTGTCCATTGGACAACAATCAGTCGTACACTGCACAAATCTGGCCTTTATGGAAGAGTGGCAAGAAGAAAGCCATTTCTCAAAGATATCCATAAAGTCTTGTTTGAAGTTTGCCACAAGCCACCTGGGAGACACACCAAACATGTGGAATAAGGTGCTCTGGTCAGATGAAACCAAAATCAAACTTTTTGGCCACAATGCATAACAATATGTTTGGCATAAAAGCAACACAGCTCATCACTCTCAAAACACCATCCCCACTGTCAAACATGGTGGTGGCAGCATCATAGTTTGGGCCTGCTTTTCTTCAGCAGCGACAGGGAAGATGGTTAAAATTGATGGGAAGATGGACGGAGCCAAATACAGGACCATTCTGGAAGAAAACCTGTTGGAGTCTGCAAAATACCTGAGACTGGGATGGAGATTTATTTTCCAACAAGACAATGATCCCAAACATAAAGCAAAATCTACAATGGAATGGTTCAAAAATAAACGTATCCAGGTGTTAGAATGGCCAAGTCAAAGACCAGACCTGAAACCAATCGAGAATCTGTGGAAAGAGCTGAAAATTGCTGTTCATAAACACTCTCCATCCACCCTCACTGAGCTCGAGCTGATTTGCAAGGAAGAATGGGCAAGAATTTCAGCCTCTCGATGTGCAAAACTGATAGAGACATACCCCAAGCAACTTGCAGCTGCAATCGCAGCAAAAGGTGGCACTACAAAGTATTAACTCAAGGGGGCCGAATAAAATTGCACGCCACACTTTTCAGTTTTTAATTTGTTAAAAAAGTTTAAAATATCCAATAAATTCCGCTACACTTCACGATTGTGTCCCACTTGTTGTTGATTCTTCCCCCAAAAATTAGAATTTTATATCTTTATGTTTGAAGCCAGAAAAGTGGCAAAAGGTAGAAAAGTTCAAGGGGGCCAAATACTTTCACAATGCACTGTATATCAAAAAAATACACTGATGCATTAAATAGGATCAGATATGTCTCAAGGTATATATAAAGGAAAGGGTATGGTAGTCATCAGAGAATGGTTCAATAATCTGCCTCAATGCGTTTTCCCAACAGCTTCATCAGGAGGCTTGATACAGTGATGATAATTCATGATGTTCAGCATAGTGTGTCTAATAGCCATGTATAAATATCCCACTTCATCCAAAACCCCTCCCAGACTAGGAGACCCATTCCCATTTCTAGAGGTGAATTGTCATAGGACATACAGAATGGAGTCTATCTAGAATAATGTACTGCGCCTGCTCTACTTCTCATTAGCTAGAGGTCCAATAATGTCCATCCCCTAGTGTGCATGTCCGGAAGTGACGCGCTTTACACTGAAATGCCGGATAAACTGATTGCCACCGCCCCACTCGTATCCGTGACTGCGCATATCAGTAGTTATGCGCTCCACATCGGAGTGCACCTAGGGCAATTGTCAGTGATTGCGCACGCCTAGATGTGTGTATTCTACACCGGAGAGCATTACAGTCTCCTATCTATGACTGTGCATGCGTTCCACTCAGGAGCGCATTATGAATTTGGATTGCGTTCTAGCAATATAGAAAAGTCCTGTCTCTGAGATCAGTGTCAAGGGAGACTAAAAACAAGTATTGCACATCCTCCCATCATGTAATAGGCATGTAGATCTACTTTATTACTACATAAAATATGGGATGATGGCCCACAGCATGTTCCTAAATGGTCAAATTTGACCCATATTGCATAATTACAGATACACAAGGATCACCACACTTGTTAGGTACTAAATAGTATAAGTGTGTGATATACAGTACAGACCAAAAGTTTGGACACACCTTCTCATTTAAAGATTTTTCTGTATTTTCATGACTATGAAAATTGAACATTCACACTGAAGGCATCAAGACTATGAATTAACACATGTGGAATTATATACTTAACAAAAAAGTGCGAAACAACTGAAAATATGTCTTATATTCTAGGTTCTTCAAAGTAACCACCTTTTGCTTTGATGACTGCTTTGCACACTCTTGGCATTCTCTTGATGAGCTTCAAGAGGTAGTCACCGGAAATGGTCTTCCAACAATCTTGAAGGAGTTCCCAGAGATGCTTAGCACTTGTTGGCCCTTTTGCCTTCACTCAGCGGTCCAGCTCACCCCAAACCATCTCAATTGGGTTTAGGTCTGGTGACTGTGGAGGCCAGGTCATCTGGCGTAGCACCCCATCACTCTCCCTCTTGGTCAAATAGCCCTTACACAGCCTGGAGGTGTGTTTGGGGTCATTATCCTGTTGAAAAATAAATGATGGTCCAACTAAACGCAAACGGGATGGAATAGCATGCCGCTGCAAGATGCTGTGGTAGCCATGCTGGTTCAGTATGCCTTCAATTTTGAATAAATCCCCAACAGTGTCACCAGCAAAGCACCCCCACACCATCACACCTGCTCCTCCATGCTTCATGGTGGGAATCAGGCATGTAGAGTCCATCCGTTCACCTTTTCTGCGTTGCACAAAGACACTGTGGTTGGAATCAAAGATCTCAAATTTGGACTCATCCGACCAAAGCACAGATTTCCACTGGTCTAATGTCCATTCCTTGTGTTCTTTAGCCCAAACAAGTCTCTTCTGCTTGTTGCCTGTCCTTGGCAGTGGTTTCCTAGCAGCTATTTTACCATGAAGGCCTGCTGCACAAAGTCTCCTCTTAACAGTTGTTGTAGAGATGTGTCTGCTGCTAGGACTCTGTGTGGCATTGACCTGGTCTCTAATCTGAGCTGCTGTTAACCTGCGATTTCTGAGGCTGGTGACTCGGATAAACTTATCCTCAGAAGCAGAGATGACTCTTGGTCTTCCTTTCCTGGGACGGTCCTCATGTGAGCCAGTTTCTTTGTAGCGCTTGATGGTTTTTGCAACTGCACTTGGGGACACTCAGGGCCGGCGTCAGCACCCGGCGCACCCGGGCAAGTGCCGGGGCCCTGAGCAGGCAGGGGGGGCCCACTGGCAGTCGCGCACCCCACTGGGCTATGGGCGGAGGAGAGCGGTGCCAGCGCCCGCTCCCTCCCGCTTGCTCAGGGCCCGGCTGCCGGATACTTACCTCTCCCCGTGCCTCCGCAGATCCGCTGTCTTCCTGCTCTGCGCTCCCTGTGATGTCTCAGGTCAGAGGGTGCGGTGACGTCTTTCCACCGCGCGCTTCCCTGAGCCGTCACAGGGAGCGCAGGGCGGGAAGACGCTGACAACGCTGGAGTCCAGACCCGAGCAGCGGGCAGCAGGTGAGGAGGAGGGAGGTATTTGATTTTTTTTTTTTTAATGTATGGAGGCATGGGGCATTATATGGGGGGGTGACATACTGCATGGGGCATTATGGAGAGAGGGGGTGACAGCCTGCATGGGGCATTATGGAGAGAGGGGGTGACAGCCTGCATGGGCATTATAGAGAGAAGGGGTGACAGCCTGCATGGGGCATTATAGAGAGAGGGGGTGACATCCTGCATGGGTCATTAAGGAGAGAGGGGGTGACATCCTGCATGGGGCATTATGGAGAGAGGGTGTGACAGCCTGCATGGGGCATTATGAAGAGAGGGGGTGACAGCCTGCATGGGCATTATAGAGAGAAGGGGTGACAGCCTGCATGGGGCATTATGGAGGGAGGGGGTGACAGCCAGCATGGGGCATTATGAAGAGAGGGGGTGACAGCCTGCATGGGGCATTATGGAGAGAGGGGGTGACAGCCTGCATGGGGCATTATGAAGAGAGGGGGTGACAGCCTGCATGGGGCATTATGGAGAGAGGGGGTGACAGCCTGCATGGGGCATTATGGAGAGAGGGGGTGACAGCCTGCATGGGGCATTATGGAGAGAGGGGGTGACAGCCTGCATGGGGCATTATGGAGAGAGGGGGTGACAGCCTGCATGGGGCATTATAGTGAGGGGGTGACAGCCTGCATGGGGCATTATAGAGAGAGGGGGTGACATCCTGCATGGGGCATTATGGAGAGAGGGGGTGACAGCCTGCATGGGCATTATAGAGAGAAGGGGTGACAGCCTGCATGGGGCATTACAAAGAGAGGGGGGGGTGACATCCTGCATGGGGCATTATAGAGAGAGAGGGGGTGACATCCTACATGGGGCATTATAGAGAGAGGGGTTGACAGCCTGCATGGAGCATTATAAGGGGGGGACAGCCTGTATGGGGCATTATGTGGGGAGTAACAGCCTGTATGGGGCATTATGTGGGGGGGGGGGTAACAGCCTGCATGCAGCATTATATGGGGACCAGTATCCTGTATGGAGCGTTTTATGGGGGCCAGTATCCTGTATGGAGCTTTATAAGGCGGCCAGTATCCTGTATGGAGCGTTATATGGGGGCCAGTATTCCGTATGGAGCCTTATATGGGGGCCAGTATTCCGTATGGAGCCTTATATGGGGGCCAGTATTCCGTATGGAGCCTTATATGGGGGCCAGTATTCCGTATGGAGCCTTATATGGGGGCCAGTATTCCGTATGGGGCCTTATATGGGGGCCAGTATTCCATATGGGGCCTTATATGGGGGCCAGTATTCCATATGGGGCCTTATATGGGGGCCAGTATTAAGTATGGGGCCTTATATGGGGGCCAGTATTCCGTATGGGGCCTTATATGGGGGCCAGTATTCTGTGTGGAGCGATTCGCCCGTTTCTGAGCTTTTGTAGAATTTACAATAGATATCACTCATGTAATGTAAGTATTAAAACTTTGCATTGTACTATATATATATATTTCTCTGCGGTATCTGTGCATCATGAATCATGGTATGTGTTAAAGGGGCCCACTGAGACTCTTTCGCCCGGAGCCCAGAAAAACCTGGAGCCGGCCCTGGGGACACTTTCAAAGTGTTACCAATTTTTCGGATTGACTGACCTTCATTTCTTAAAGTAATGATGGCCACTCGTTTTTCTTTACTTAGCTGCTTTTTTCTTGCCATAATACAAATTCTAACAGTCTATTCAGTAGGACTATCAGCTGTGTATCCACCAGACTTCTGCACAACACAACTGATGGTCCCAACCCCATTTATAAGGCAAGAAATCCCACTTATTAAACCTGACAGGGTACACCTGTGAAGTGAAAACCATTTCCGGTGACTACCTCTTGAAGCTCATCAAGAGAATGCCAAGAGTGTGCAAAGCAGTCAGCAAAGCAAAAGGTGGCTACTTTGAAGAACCTAGAATATAAGACATATTTTCAGTTGTTTCACACTTTTTTGTTAAGTATATAATTCCACATGTGGTAATTCATAGTTTTGATGCCTTCAGTGTGAATGTACAATTTTCATAGTTATGAAAATACAGAAAACTCTTTAAATAAGAAGGTGTGTCCAAACTTTTGGTCTGTACTGTAACTGATAAGAACTAATTCTGATATAGAAGCTCAGATATCTCGATGAATTACAACAATATGTGAACCCCATTTACAGGAAACTAAGTAGCAATAGTAGAGCATAAAATCCAAAATTATAATCCAGAATGGGGCTGTATTCACATAAAACAGGCATAGGAAATGTTCTCATTGAGTCCCTTAGGGACCAGTGAATCACGTCTAACAGTCCACTCACTTTTCTTTTTTAGGATACATCTATTGTGATCACCTTCTCTCACATTGGGTTTAACTGCATCAATGATACAAAAGGAAATGTATCAGGTTTCACATTGATGTAAACTGTTCATGTGTCTCGCTAATGGGGTGTCCTGACCATGGCATATATCGCCCAAATGCCCCCTTACTCACCCTCCTGCTAAATAACTCTTGGCTGTGCCTACATTATCTAGGGGGCAGGTGCATGTAGCCATATACAGTTGAAACCAGAGGTTTACATACACTATATAAAAAGACACATATGCAGGTTTTTCTCAATATCTGACCTGAAATCAGAATAAACCTTTCCGGTTTTAGGTCAATTAGGATTACCATAATTTTTAATATTTGCCAAATGCCAGAATAATGAGAGAGAGAGAATGTTTTAAGGCATTTTTATTACTTACTGCAAAGTCAAATGTTTCCATACATTTCATTAGTATTTGGTACCATTGCTCTTAAACTGAAAACTTGGGTCAGACGTTTGGGATATCTTTCCACAAGCTTCTCACAATAGTTGGTCGGAATTTGGGCCCATTCCTCCTGACAAAACTGATGTAACAGATCCTGGTTTGTAGGTCGCCTTGCTCGCACCTGCTTTTTCAGCTTTGCCCATAAATTTTCAATAGAATTGAGATCAGGGCTTTGTGATGGCCACTCCAAAACATTGACTTTGTTATTCTTAAGCCACTTTGTTACCATTTTGGCAGTATGCTTTGGGTCATTTTCTATTTGGAAGACTCATTTCCGCATAAGCTTTAACTTCCTGGTTGATGTCTTGAGATGTTGCTTCAGTATTGCCACATAATCTTCTTTTCTCATGATCCCATCTATTTTGTGAAGTGCACCAGTCCCTCCTGCAGCAAAAACAACCCCACAACATGATGCTGCCACCCCTGTGTTTCACAGTTGGGATGGGTTCTTAGGCTTCCAAGCTTCTCCCTTTTTCCTCCAAACATAACGATGGTCATTATGTCCAAAAAGTTCAATTTTAGTTTCATCAGACCACAGGACATGTCTACAAAAATTAAGGTCTTTGCTCCTGTGTGCATTTGCAAACATTAATCTGACATTTAATGTTTCGTTTGGAGTAATGGCTTCTTCCTGGCAGAGTGGCCTTTCATCTCATGTTGATACCATACTCGTTTCACTGTGGTTATTGACACAATCTTACCAGCTTCCGCCATCATCTTCACAAGGTATTTTGCTTTTGTCATTGGATTGATATGCACATGTCGGACCAAAGCACGCTCATCTCTGGGACATAGAACCCGTCTCCTTCCTGAGTGGTATGATGGCTGGACATTCCCATCTTGTTTGTACTTGTTATAATTGTTTGTACAGATGAACGAGGCACCTTCAGGTATCTTGAAATTGTACCCAAGGATGAGTCAGACTTGCGCAAGTCCATAATTCTCTTCCTGACATCTTGGCTCATTTCTTTAGACTTTCCCATGATGCTACACAAAAAATCAGTGTGTTTCAGGTGTGCATTAAAATACATCCACGGGTGTGTATTTTATTAACTCAGATGTTGCCAAAAAACCTATCAGAAGCTTCCAAACACATGACATCATCATATGGGCAGTCCAGAATTTAAAGGCATAGTAATCTTAGTGTATGTAAACTTTTGATTTTGCAGTAAGTAATAAAAATGCCATAAAACATTCCCTCTCCATCATTATTCTGGCATTTGGCAAATATTAAAAATTATGGTAATCCTAATTGATCTAATATGGGAAAGTTTTATTCTGATTTCATGTCAGATATTGAGAAAAACCTGCATATGTGTCTTTTTATATAGTGGATGTAAATTTCTGGTTTCAACTGTATACGTCCTGAGGTTTTATAATTGGAATAATCCCTCTGGAAAAAGGTTTTACCCATGGATGAAGTCGAGAAAGATTTACATGGTGTTACGGGTCCGGGTGGTGGAACCTCTGTGCTGTGGTGCAAGGAGGGACCAGAGGGGCGTAACTAAGTATCAACTCGGACCAACCAAGGTCGTACGGCGGCTCAATCGACTCCGTGACCAGGGAAGGACCGAGCAGAGGGACCAGGTGCTACTCTGGGACCGACCTTGTATGAGAGCAGGTGACTCCCATGGGTTAGAGGGCAGTAACTGACCGGTACAGCAGATGAGCACGGCAGGCAGGCTGATGGGTGATCCGGGTAGACGGACTGGCAGACACAGCAGGTAACAAGCAGGAGCCTCCAGGTAAGCCGGCTGGTAGGCACGGCAGGTAAAAAGCAGGTGCTTCCAGGTAAGCAAGCGGATTGGCAGGCACAGCAGGTGACCGGCAGATGCTTCCTAGGTAAGCAAGCGAGCAGAGCGCATAGACAGACTGGCGGACTGGAGAGTAGTCAAGCTGGCGGACTGGAGGAGGTGCCTTTTAAATGAGAGGTCCTCCTGCCATTGGCCGGGGACTCCTTTGGATGGCGCGCACGCCGATACTACAGTACCTCCCTCTTTACGCCCCCCCTTTTTCAGGCCTGAAAAAAATTTTTAAGGAGAAGCGGGGCGAGTTCTCATCTCTGGGCCAAACCCCTTCCAATCCACCAGAAAAAAAGGTTTTTCCTCTTAACCTCTTGGTGGCCAGAATGTTCTCTACCTCATAGACGTCCTCAGCGGAGACCGGAGCTGGGGAGGTACCTGGATTCTCCGAAAAAGAATTAAGCACAACTGGTTTGAGGAGAGATACGTGGAAGGAGTTGGGAATCCGTAAGGTGGCCGGGAGTTTTAACTTGTAGGCCACTGGATTGATTTGCTTGGGGACTTCAAATGGACCGATGAACCGAGGACCCAACTTATAGGAGGGTATTTTGAGACGAACATGTTTGGAGGAGAGCCAAACCTTGTCTCCCGGCCGGAATTGAGGTGGGTCCAGAGGTCTCTTATCAGCATGTCTCTTCATCCGCTCGGAGGATTGAAGAAGTGTGGACCTAGGGTCATCCCAAATGGTGGAAAATTCGCTGACCAGAGACTCCGCGGCAGGGTTGTCCACAGAAGCTGAAACGGGAAACGGAATCCGGGGATGTTGACCGTAGACCACAAAGAACGGGGACTTGGAAGAAGATTCGCTCTCATGGTTGTTATAGGAGAACTCGGCCCATGGCAGGAGCTCCACCCAATCGGTATGGTGAGCATTGACGAAGTGCCGGAGGTAGCTGGTAAGGATCTGGTTGATACGTTCCACTTGGCCATTGGACTGCGGATGGTAAGCTTACACGTAGCTTTCCAGAAGTGCGAAGTAAACCCGATTCAACGATCGGACACAATGTGGAGGGGTAGGCCGTGGAGACGAAAGATGTGATGGATGAAGTCCTTAGCCAGCATAGATGCGGACGGGAGACCAGGTAGAGGGAAGAAGTGAGCCATTTTAGAAAAGAGGTCAGCGACCACCCAAATGGCCGTACAACCGGCAGAAACAGGGAGATCAGTAATAAAGTCCATAGCGATGTGTTGCCACGGGGCAGCAGGTACGGGAAGGGGCAGGAGGCGGCCGGCTGGAAGATGTCTGGGAACCTTGCTGTGGGCACAGGACGAACAGGCTGCGACGAAGTCTACCACATCCTTGCGCAGGGTAGGCCACCAGTAATACCGGGTAATGAGCAGGAAGGTCTTCTGGCCAGCATGGCCGGCTAATTTAGATGAATGACCCCAGTGAAGAACCTTCTTACGATTCGGAATCGCTACAAACGTCTTACCGGGTGGGAGACGAGACAGGTCCAAGGGGGCCACATTAATCACTTTGGAGGGATCAATAATGTGCATAGGCTCCTCCTCTTGATCGGAGGACAGGAAGGATCGGGACAAGGCATCGGCTTTAACGTTCTTGTCAGCAGGGCGGTAATGTAGGGAAAAGTTGAAGCGGGTGAAGAACAAAGACCACCGGGCCTGACGCGGATTGAGTCTTTGGGCATTCTGTAGATATGCCAGGTTTTTGTGATCAGTATATCACAGTGGCGTTATCAAGCAGGTAACGCCACTCCTCCAGCGCCAATTTGATGGCTAGCAGTTCACGGTCCCCTATGGAGTAGTTGCGCTCGGATGAGGAGAAGAGCTTGGAGAAGAAGCCGCAGGTTACCATTCTCCCAGACGGGGACTTCTGGGTGAGCACCGCTCCGGCTCCGGAAGAGGAAGCATCAACCTCCAGAAAGAACTGTTTGTTGCAATCCGGACGGTGCAGCACCGGGGCTGAAGAGAAGGCTAGTTTTAAGGAGAGGAAGGCCTCCTCCGCTTCGGACGACCACTCCTTAGGATTCGCTCCCTTACGGGTGCGCACAGAGATGGGAGCAGTCCGGGAAGAGAAATGTGGGATGAAGACACGGTAATAGTTGGCGAAGCCCAGGAATCGCTGAATCGCCTTCAACCCCTCTGGATGGGGCCACTTTAAGACAGCAGAGACCTTCTCGGGGTCCATCCGTAGACCTGTCTTAGAAATCATATAGCCCAGGAACGGAAGAGAGGTCTGCTCGATGAGGCATTTCTCAAATTTTGCATATAGATGATTCTGCCTGAGCCTGAGCAGGACCTGATGAACATCTGTCCGGTGTGTGGGAAGATCTGGAGAGAAGACCAAGATGTCATCCAGGTATACCACCACACAAGAATATAAGAGGTCACGGAAGATGTCGTTAACTAATTCTTGGAAGCATTACAGAGACCGAAGGGCTTCACACGGTATTCATAGTGACTGTCCCGGGTATTGAATGCCGTCTTCCACTCGTCTCCTTGGCGGATCCGGACCAAATTATACGCCCCACGAAGATCGAGCTTGGTGAAGATCTTCGCGCCTTTAAGGCGGTCGAACAGCTCAGAGATGAGCGGCAGGGGGTATTGGTTTTTGATAGTAATCTGGTTGAGTCCTCTGTAATCGATACAGGGGCGTAGTGAGCCGTCTTTCTTTTTTACGAAGAAGAATCCAGCTCCAGCCGGAGAGGTAGATTTCTGGATGAATCCCCTAGCCAGATTTTCTTCAATGTACTCCGACATGGCCCGGGTTTCGGCCAAAGACAACGGGTAAATACGCCCACGGGGTGGAGTGGCACCGGGTACCAGGTCGATAGGGCAATCATATGGCCTATAGGGTGGCAGAGTCTCTGCTTCCTTCTTGTCGAAGAGATCTGCGTAGGACCAATAAGGTGCCGGTAGACCAGGTAAATTAGCCGGAGTAGACGGAGGTCGAGCCGGGCCAACAGGGACCAGGCAGGTCCCATGGCAATCCTGTCCCAAACGGAGCACTTCACCAGATTGCCAATTCAGGACAGGTTGATGTCTCTGTAGCCAGGGTAGGCCTAGCAAAAGGGAGTGAGAGAGTCCGGAAACCACATGGAAAGAGATCTTCTCTGAGTGCAGCATACCCACCTGAATGGTTATGGTCTCAGTGACCAGCAAAATGGTCACCGGAAGGAGTCTTCCATCCATGGAAGCGACTGCCAAAGGTTCAGCCAGAGGTTTGGTAGGAATCTGATACTTCTCTACCAGGGACTGGGAAATGAGATTCCCAGCGGCTCCGTAATCCAGATGGGCGGTTTCAAAGAAGCGGATTTCTCCACAAGAGACAGAGACGGATAAAGTCAAGAACGGAGAGGATTTACGCTTGCCTAGGACGACCTCTCCGAGCGGTCCTAGACACTGGAGTTTCCAGGTCTCACCGGGCAGGAACGAATCAGGTGCTCCTTACTACCACAGTAGAAACAGCTCCCCTCGGCTCAGCGTGTTTCTTGGCGAAACTTGACCATCTTGGTCTCGTTGATCTGCATAGGTTCGGGCGAGCGTGCCTAGGGAGTTGCTGGTTGGGAGGCAGGTCTCTGGAAAGTAGGAGCAAGACGAGGAACTCTTCTGTCCCAGGTAGTCTCTTTAGCACGTTCCAGGAAAAGGATATCAATCTGGGTAGCCAGTGACACCAGGTCATCCAGAGTGGTAGGGATGTCCCAACCGGCTAGCTCGTCCTTAATCCGGCCGGAAAGACCCTCCCAGAAGGTGGACACCAGGGCCTCGTTGTCCCAGGCAAGCTCAGAAGCGAGGGTACGGAATTGTAGGGCATACTTGGCTATGGTGAGACTTCCTTGGCGGAGACGGAGCATCAGACACCAGGGAATCCCCTCTCTCCCATAGAGGGTTTAGCCATGCCAATGCTTCCCCGGTGAGGTGGGACATGATGAACACCACCTTGGCCCGGTCGGAGGGAAACTGATGTGCCAGAAGTTCAAAGTGCTGCGTGCACTGGTTCAGAAAGCACCGACATAAGACGGGGTCACCGCCAAAATGAGGAGGCGCAGAAAGCCGGGGTCCTGGGCTGGATGCCGTGGTATTGGTAGGCAGCGGCGTTGCCGGAGTGGGAGTCGCTCGACTCGAGGCGGACACAGGTGGGACAGACAGCGTGTCCAGGCGAGAGCTGACATTCCGCAGGTAGGTCAGGATGATTTCCTGTTGGGATCACTGACGAGAAACCTCCTGGTACAGGTCAGCTAGCGAAGGGGCCTGGGGGGCCACCGGGTTCCATGGCCTGTGCAAACTGTTAAGGGTCCGGGTGGTGGAACCTCTGTGCTGCGGTGCAAGGAGGGACCAGAGGGGCGTAACTAAGTATCAACTCGGACCGACTAAGGTCGTACGGCGGCTCCATCGACTCCGTGACCAGGGTAGGACTGAGCAGAGGGACTAGGTGCTACTCTGGGACCGACCTTGTATGAGAGCAGGTGATTCCCACGGGTCAGAAGGCAGGGACTGACCGGTACAGCAGATGAGTACGGCAGGCAGGCTGACGGGTGATCCGGGTAGGCGGACTGGCATACACAGCAGGTAACAAGCAGGAGCCTCCAGGTAGGCTGGCTGGTAGGCACGGCAGGTAACAGGCAGGTGCTTCCAGGTAAGCAAGCGGATTGGCAGGCACGGCAGGTGACCGGTAGATGCTTCCTAGGTAAGCAGGCGAGCAGAGCCCATAGACAGACTGGCTTACTGGACTGTAGACAGACTGTCGGGCTGGAGAGTAGTCAGGCTGGCGGACTGGACTGGTAGTCAAGCTGGTGGACTGGACTGGTAGTCAGGCTGGCGGGCAGGACTGGTAGTCAGGCTGGCGGGCAGGACTGGTAGTCAGGCTGGCAGTGGGACCTGAGGGCTGAAGCAGAGGTGAGTACACAGTGCTACAACTTTGCATGGGCACCTCCATTTTGGAGGAGGTGCCTTTTAAATGAGAGGTCCTCCGGCCATTGGCCTGGGACTCCTTAGGACAGCGTGCGCGGCCCCTTTAAGAGCGCGCCGACAGCAGCAGCAGCAGGAGCGCCAGAGGACGCCAGGCGGGGAGCGCGGTGGTAAGGGGGAAGGCGTCTCTGCCTATCAGGGGGCAGAGACGCCGATACTACACATGGTCTCATCCAATTACATGCACAACGTTCTCCACATCTAAAGAAACCGCAGATTCTTCTATCCAGCAAAGTCCCCTTGGGTGCAAGTTTTTATAGAAACTATGCACTAAGTAGTCCCTAAATGACCAACCCTTTCTGAAAGTTATTGTGGGAGTAAATCCCACAGAACCCTCAGGTCACAAGTATATCACAGTGCTTTCTGAAGATTTTAAAAATACGGGCACTCTGATAGTTGTAAGTTCCTATTACTTGTGGTTTCCCATATTTTTCTTGGTCTCTTGGTTAGGTATGGAGTGTCTGCCTATCCTGTCTTTCTGCAAATGATTGTGCGAAATCCAAAATGTACTGTGGATACCCTTTTTCCTTGAATCTGATATTCATGTCTATTGCCTGTATATTAATATCTGTGATATTAGAACAGTTACTTCTCAACAATAAAAATTGGCCCTTAGGTTTTCCCTTTTTTAGGGGGATGGGGTGTTGGCTATCCCACTTCAATATTTTATTAGGGCTTGTAAGTTTATGGTAGATGAGTGTTCCTAGGGTCCCATCCCATTCTTTCTTGATTATTACATCCAGGAACGGCAACTGGTAATAATTAAACTCTGATGTAAATCTCAGGCCCACTCTATGGATATTGAGTTCCCTGACAAATTCAAGAAATTGTTCACTCGTCCCTGACCAGATGATAAAAATGTCAATATATCTATACCATACCCCAATATATGGATGCCACCACTTATGATCATCTATGAATATTGTGGTTTCCTCCCACCAGCCCAGGAACAGGTTAGCATACGAGGGGGCACAGGGGCTCCCCATCACAGTACCCCATAGTTGGTGGAAGTACTTCCTGTCAAAAAGAAAGACGTTATGAGCAAGAGTGAATTTTAGAAGATCCTCCATGAAGTCATTATGTCTGCTACACTCCATTGATCTCGATTTCAAGAAATGTCTTACTCCTCTGATACCATCCTCATGCGGTATATTACTGTACAAAGCCTCGATATCTAGTAAGGCCTGCTCCCCTACATGCATGTATACATGCTCGAGGGTCTACATGGAGGGGAGCAAGCAGAGGGAAAACCAATTCCAGAGGGATTATTCCAACTACAGGACCTCAGGCTCTACTGGGGGAACATTATACTGTGTGGGGGCATCATACATACTGCATAAGGGACATAATGGGGGCATTACACTTTGTGGGGGCATCATACATACTGCATAAGGGACATAATGGGGGCATTACACTTTGTGGGGGGCATCATACATACTACATAAGGGACATAATGGGGGCATTACACTGTGTGGGGGGGCATCATACATACTGCATAAGGGGCATAATGGGGGCATTACACTGTGTGGGGGCATCATACATCCTGCATTAATGGCATAATGGGGTCTTTACACTGTGTGGGGCATCATACATCCTGCATAAGGGGCATAATGGGGGCATTACACTGTGTGGGGGCATCATACATACTGCATAAGGGGCATAATGGGGGCATTACACTGTGGGGGGCATCATACATCCTGCATAAGGGGCATAATGGGGGCATTACACTATGTGGGGGGCATCATACATACTGCATAAGGGGCATAATGGGGGCATTACACTGTGTGGGGGCATCATACATCCTGCATAAGGGGCATTACACTGTGTGGGGGCATCATACATCCTGCATAAGGGGCATAATGGGGGCATTACACTATGTGGGGGGCATCATACATACTGCATAAGGGGCATAATGGGGGCATTACACTGTGTGGGGGCATCATACATACTGCATAAGGGGCATAATGGGGGCATTACACTGTATGGGGGCATCATACATCCTGCATAAGGGGCATAATGGGGGCATTACACTATGTGGGGGGCATCATACATACTGCATAAGGGGCATAATGGGGGCATTACACTATGTGGGGGGCATCATACATACTGCATAAGGGGCATTACACTGTGTGGGCGCATCATACATACTGTATAAGGGGCATAATGGGGGTATTACACTG
The DNA here is from genome assembly GCF_046119375.1 of Phyllobates terribilis. Lineage (NCBI taxonomy): Eukaryota > Metazoa > Chordata > Amphibia > Anura > Dendrobatidae > Phyllobates > Phyllobates terribilis. Next base: position 8,536,512 of record NW_027362816.1, read on the forward strand.
TGTGGGGGCATCATACATCCTGCATAAGGGGCATAATGGGGGCATTACACTGTGTGGGGGCATCATACATACTGCATAAGAGGTATAATGGAGGAATTACACTGTGGGGGCATCATACATCCTGCATAAGGGGCATAATGGGGGCATTACACTGTGGGGCCAGTAAAGGGGCCCTGTACTATGAGAACAATAAATTTCCTCCCTTCCTGTCTCCATAGTTGGGTCGTATGTATCTATTACAGGAAACAGAACAAAAACCTTATGATTCTTATAAAGGGGCAACACAAGACCCCAAAAGAGTCTCCGTGCTGAGGGGGTTAATGCCCCCTGCGCCCAGTAATGGGGGATCTCCACATACCTCCACCTGCAGAGCCGCCACCACATATATGGCTGCTCTGTGCGCACAGGACCTGTGATGAGGTCACAGGAGGGGAGGAGTCAGGGGTCACATGATCAGGGACCTCAGTGGTATGCAGGACTCTGCTGTGCTGGTTGTCATGGTGCTGGATGAGCTGAAGTTTATGTGTGGGGTCAGGAGGGGTTTACAGTGTGGATGTAGCAGAGCCGGGCGTGTACGAGGTGTACGGAGCAGAGCCGTGTGTGTACGAGGTGTACGGAGCGGAGCCGTGTGTGTACGAGGTGTACGGAGCGGAGGCGTGTGTGTACGAGGTGTACGGAGCAGAGACGTGTGTGTACGAGGTGTACGGAGCGGAGCCGCGTGTGTAGAAGGCATATCCTTGTATTCCGCAGCGCTTTACATACATTATCATGGCTGTCCCCATTGGGGCTCACAATCTAAATTCCCTATCAGTATGTCTTTGGAGTGTGGGAGGAAACTGGAGAACCTGGAGGAAACCCATGCAAACTTGGGAAGAACATACAAACTCCTTGCAGATGTTGTCCTTGGTGGGATTTGAACCCAGGACCCCAGTAGCAAGGCTGCAGTGCTAACCACTGAGCCACCGTGCTGCCTGTGCTGCCCGAATCGTTAGGGCCAATATTTTCTGTCAGAAATATTTGACATTTAAAGAGAATTTTTTATAATAGTGCAGTCCTGACCAGAAGAGTAGAGAAAGTATTATCTCCCCCATTTCAGGAGAGATTGTGCAGTAATCTGAATTCCTTAGGAGTGAAAACATAATGTAATTTATGACGTGGAGTGAATCCATGAAACCACAGTGAATCCATGAAAGACTTTAGTCTGTGTCCATCACCTTAAGTGTCCAGTAGCTAAAGTGTCTGAAATTTGAATTAATCCTGAAGGTAACTGGATACTAAGTTCCAGTAAACAATGTTTGCCTATGTTTTCACTCTCACCCCCTTAATCCTTCACTTCTTACAACCACCCCTAATCCCTACACCTAGTAAGGAACTCTTCATCTCTCCCTCCATTCTCCTCACCCATCTCACCTCCTCCTGAGAGCTATTCCTCAACATACAATCCTTTGTTTCCAAACACAGACAGCCACCTCATGCCCTTTCCTGCTCCCACCTACTAACGCTTTCACTGCTCCTCCTTACTGCCGGCGACATCTCTCCACATCCCGGCCCTCCTCACCACATCCCTACTGTCACTTCCACCTCCTACCCACGATCTATCCCAAACTCTCGTAACCCTTCTAACCTTATACCCATCCGCCCAGCCCCTGCTTCCCCAGTCCCCCTAACAGGAGCTCTATGGAACGCTCGCTCCATCTGCAACAAACTTTCCTACATTCACGATCTCTTCATCACTAACAAGCTTTCCTTCCTCGGCATCACTGAAACCTGGCTCACCCCCTCTGACACGGCCTCTGCTGCTGCACTTTCGTATGGCGGATTCCACCTCTCCCATACCCCCCACCCCACCGGCAAGCACGGTGGAGGAATAGGTTTCCTCCTCTCAGATAACTGCTCCTTCACCCATATCCCACTGCCGCCCTCAATTACTCTCCCCTCTTTTGAAGTGCACTGCGTGCATATCTACTCCCCCTCCAACCTCCAGCTGGCTGTCATCTACTGCCCGCCAGGATCAACCACCACTTTCTTTGACCACTTCACCACTAGGCTACTTCATTTCCTCTCCGTTGACATCCCCACTATCCTCATGGGCGACTTTAACATCCCCATTGACACGACCCTCTTAGCTGCCTCTAAGCTTCTATCCCTTACTTCCTCCTTCGGTCTTACTCAGTGGTCTTCCACACCCACCCACAAAGAAGGCCACACACTGGACTTCATCTTCACCCGCCTCTGTTCCCTATTTAACCTCTCTAACTCACCTCTCCCTCTTTCTGACCACAACCTACTCACATTCTCTTCTCTCTGCTCCCCAGGGCAACAATCCCCACTCCACAAACTTGCATACCCTAGCAGAAATCTCAAACACCTTGACCTACACTCACTCTCTGAATCCCTCCTCCCTCTTACAGACATTCGTTCCTTACATGATGCAGATGTTGCTGCCACTTTATACAACACCACAGACTCTGCAGCTCTCGATTCGGTCGCCCCCCTCACACATACCAAGGCTCGCACAATCAACAGACAACCCTGGCACACCAGCCTAACTAAACAACTGCGACGGGCCTCCAGGGTTGCTGAGCGTAGATGGAAAAGGTCCCACTCCAATGAGCACTTCATCGCATTCAAACAGTCTCTCACTACCTTCAAGTCCACACTCACTGCAGCAAAAGAAACATACTTCGCATCTCTCATATCCTCCCTGTCTCACAACCCCAAACAACTATTCAACACCTTCAATTCTCTCCTCCGTCCCCCAGTGCCTCCTCCCTCTCCTCTTATTTCAGCCGAAGACTTTGCTTCATTCTTCAAGCAGAAGATTGACACCATCAGACAAAGCTTTTGCCTAAAGCCCCCACAGCCCCTCCCCACACCTACTCAACCCTCTTCCTCCAAAACCACCTTCTCCACCATTTCTGAAGATCAACTTTCCTCTCTACTCTCCAAATCACACCTCATCACCTGTAAACTTGACCCAATCCTGTCCCACCTCATCCCAAACCTTACCACTATCTTTATCCCAACCCTAGCCCACCTCTTCAACCTGTCACTAACAACTGGTGTCTTCCCCTCATGCTTCAAACATGCCTCAATCACACCCATCCTCAAAAAGCCCTCTCTTGACCCATCCTCTGTGTCTAGCTATCGCCCCATATCACTTCTCCCCTATGCCTCAAAACTACTGGAACAACATGTCCACTCTGAGCTGTCCTCCCACCTCTCCTCCTGCTCCCTCTTCGACCACCTACAATCTGGTTTCCGACCGCACCATTCTACTGAAACTGCACTGACTAAAGTCACCAACGACCTACTAACCACCAAATCTAAGTGACACTACTCTGTCCTCCTCCTCCTAGACCTGTCATCTGCCTTTGACACAGTGGACCATTCCCTCTTACTACAGACTCATCTTTCGGCATCACAGACTTGGCCCTATCCTGGATCTCCTCATACACAACAGACAGGACATTCAGTGTCTCCCACTCACACACCACCTCCTCATCTCGCCCCCTATCTGTCGGTGTCCCCCAAGGTTCAGTTCTAGGACCGCTGCTCTTCTCCATCTACACCTTAGGCCTGGGACAGCTCATAGAATCTCATGGCTTTCATTATCACCTCTATGCTGATGACACACAGATCTACCTCTCTATACCCGATATCACCTCCTTACTAACCAAAATCCCACAATGTCTGTCTGCTATTTCATCCTTCTTCTCTGCCAGATTTCTAAAACTTAACATGAACAAAACAGAATTCATCATCTTTCCGCCATCTCATTCAACCCCCCCAACTGACCTATCTATCAACGTCAATGGCTGCCCACTCTCCCCAGTCCCTCAAGCTCGCTGCCTTGGGGTAACCCTGGACTCTGAACTCTCCTTCAAACCACATATCCAAGCCCTTTCCACTTCCTGCCGACTCCAACTCAAAAATATCTCCAGGATCCGCACATTACTCAACTATGAATCTGCAAAAACACCAGTGCACGCCCTCATCATCTCCCGCCTTGACTACTGCAACCTCCTGCTCGGTGGCCTCCCCTCTAACACTCGTGCACCCCTCCAATCTATCCTAAAGTCTGCTGCCCGACTAATCCACCTGTCCCCCCGTTATTCCCTGGCCTCTCCTCTCTGTCAATCTCTTCACTGGCTCCCCATTGCTCAGAGACTACAGTTCAAAACCCTAACCATGACATACAAAGCCATTCACAACCTGTCTCCTCCATATATCTCTGACCTAGTCTCCCGTTACATACCTGCACGCAACCTCCGATCCTCACAAGATCTCCTTCTCTACTCCCCTCTTATCTCCTCCTCCCACAATCGCATACAAGATTTCTCCCGTGATTCCCCCCTACTCTGGAACTCTCTACCCCAACGTATCAGACTCTCTCCTACCGTGGAAACCTTCAAAAGGAACCTGAAGACCCACCTCTTCCGACAAGCCTACAACCTGCAGTAACCACCGCTCCACCATACCACTGCACGACCAGCTCTACCCTCACCTACTGTATCCTCACCCATCCCTTGTAGATTGTGAGCCCTCACGGGCAGGGTCCTCGCTCCTCCTGTACCAGTCGCTGTCACATTGTGTTCAAGATTGTTGTACTTGTTCTTGTATTATACCCCTTTTTCACATGTAAAGCGCCATGGAATAAATGGCGCTATAATAATAAATAATAATAACCAGGGCTCGAGCCATGCCAACACATCTCCTGCAGGCGTGAATAAATGTATATTACAGCCATCAGCCACGCACAGCTTAGAGATATATCATGGCACAGGTGTAATGTTTTCTGTATAGTTTATCACAATTATGTTTGAAGTTAGTTGGTTTGAAAAGAAATTGAAAAGTCGGGATAAAGGGAAACTCTGTTGTTATTGTACAGAAATTCACACTTGGCCCTCACTGCACATTTAATGTTGTAGATCATAAAAGTGAAGTTTGGCCAGAAAGACTGGACCTGGTCTTGTAGGGACCATATGAGGACATTCAGCAGCACAGAAGGGAGAGAAGGTAGATTCATCCAATAAGATATCAGGGATCTAGGAAGCCAACAGCATCATTACCCTCCGCTTTCTCTTCAGCTGATTTTCTAATTTGTCAGCACATTCTACGTACGCTGTCATTTGGCTTTGTAGTTTACAGATCTGGGCAGGTAACGGTCAGCGTCTCCTAATCTCAGGGGGTAGGTGGATCCTCCATTTTGTAAGTTCTATAGAAAAGAGCTTTCACAATTTCTCCAAGTAATTAGAACATTTTTCATATGGAGGCGAATGTTATGCTCTAGTAGCATGAGCCATGAGCCATATGAGCACATTCAGAAGCACAGAAGGGAGAGAAGGTGGATTCATCCAATGAGATATCAGGGATCTAGGAAGCCATCAGCATCATTTTATTTAAATCAAATGTTTTTTATTAATTTTTATAAAGTTTTCCAAAAAACATCAACATAAACATTAGAGGAACACAGTCCTCTACCCCCCAACAGTAACAAACATTTCACATGTAGTGTTTATGTTTCTCGGCTCTGCAAAAAAAATATATTATTTTCCAGCTTAGATAGCAGTATGCTGGGTCACAATAACAATAAACATTTTAGCTTTTTATAGTTTATGAAAATAATATGAAAATACTTGTTTATTCTTGGGGAAGTCTAAAGTGTCACATAAAACGTGGAGTCAAAAGAGACCTATGCGGAATCTCTGCAATACCTTAGACCCCAAAACCGGATCAATCCATAAATTCCATAACTTATCAAATTTAGAGAGAGTCTCTGTTTAGGTATATACCTTTTTCCATATTTACTATCCAATTAACTTTGTCTATAAATTCTAACCTCATAGGCTCCTGGTCTGTTATCCATTTTTGGCCTGTTAACTTCCTCGCCATATATAACATACGTGCCACCGCTATTTTGTCGTGCTCATCAATAGTCAGATCTTCAACATATCGTAGTATATATACTAGTAGTGAAAGCTTTGCATTAACTGAATAAACCCTGTTAAACATTGCTACAACTCCTTTACAAAGGACATTAGTTTAGGACAATCCCACATCATATAAAGCAACATATCTGCTGAGTGAATTTTGCACCTAGAACATGAGGACTTGAACGAAATCCAATACTATATAAGAATTGAGGCGTCCTATATACCTGGTGTATCACATATATATGAGACAGTCTGTGGGATTCGCTTAAAGATAATTGTGGGATTCTTTCCAATATATTTAGCCAATGGTTTTCTTCTATAGGGCATTTTTCCTTTGAATGTATAGGATGATTTGTCAATATCTTATCCAGGACAATGTTATAAATTATTGAGATTAGTCCCCGAGAGCTATGTAAATTAGCTATTCTCTGTATTATTTTATATTGAGAAACCCCTTCTTCTGCCGCACATCCGCTCACATGTCCGGCCAGGCCCGTGACCCACAGGGAAATTAAACCCCTTTTGGATGCAAGTTATAGACTTTTAAGGGAAAATTGAAGGAACATAGAGAACCTTGTGATTAATAAAAATACAACTTCTATTTTCTATGTATGGGAAGCCATGAAGGCCGACATTAGAGGAATATTTCAAAAATAAATCTCAGCAGCTAAATCCCGGACTAAGCAGCAGGATAAAATGGTGTTTCAGGAGTTGGGAGATGCAGGAAGGAAGAAGCGGTTTCTAAAGCTTCCGGTCCTTTTCTTAGACTCTCTCGGAATTTATTAGATGAATCACTTGATATACAAGATTTAGAATGGGAACTGAGCTCAATGGCCAACGATAAAGTACTGGGAATAGATGGTCTTCCAGTGGAAGTATATAAGATATAAGGAAGTATTACTACTACACTGCTATTCGAGATATACAATTCATGTTTTGAGGGGATCATTGCCATGCAGAAAGCCATAACTATGGTATGACCTAAACAAGGCAAGGCCCCCAGCTTGCCGGCATCCTATAGACTCATCTCTCTTTTAACAATAGACGTCAAACTTATTCCTAACAGACTCTCAAAAGTAATCTCAATAATACACCCCGATCAGTATGGATTTATGCCCAATAAGTCCACTGTGATCAATTTCAGAAGGCTTTATATTAATATGCAAGCAAGGGCTGATAATATTGGTCAGAGGGTGATCCTGTCTTTGGGCGCAGCTAAGGCCTTTGACAGTGTAGAATGGCCATATTTGTGGGCTACATTGCAGCAGATGGAGTTTGGTGACAAATTTATAAAATGGGTGCAATTGCTTTATTTGGACCCAAAGGCCAAAATAGGAGCGAGTGGCTCTAGGTCTAATCATTTTTTGTTGCACAGAGATACAAGTCAAGAGAGCCCCCTGTCTCCCTTATTGTTTGCAATAGCAATTGAACTTCTTGTGGCAATAATTAGTAAAACGTCTGAGATTTAAATATGGACCAAGGAAGAGAAAGTGGCATTGTATGCTGATGATTTACTCTTATTCTTAGGTGATGCTTTGGGGTTTCTGGAGAGCACGATGGTGACCATCTCTAGCGGACTTATTTCATCCATAGTTCAAATATGATTCATCGCACACTCGGGAGGTGAAGATGCAAAAAATCATTTATTAATATAAGAAATAAAGAAATAGAAGTATCAAACCAATCGTGGATGGCAACAATACAAGACGTTTCGGCCTATTAGTTGGCCTTAATCATTTTGGTCGCTACTGTAAAAATGAACAGAAATTATCAGGTACATTGGCCACAGGAATTACTTGAAAATAATTATAAAAAATTCCAAACAGAGTTTGACAGCAGGGGATGATGAAGGAGGGGGGTGGGGGTTGGACAGGAGTGGGGAGGGGGAGGCAGAGATAGGTAGATACTAGGGTCTATACAATATATACAGCAAACATATTTACAGCATATTTACAAAATTACCATAGAAAGTCCGGTAGAGAATACGCAATTTCCTTAATTGTAAATTGGTTTGTAGGCAAGTCAGACTTAAATAGAAGGCAAAGAGGGAAGATCCACAAGGGTGAGGGACTGTAATGTAAAGGGAATATGATGAGAAACAGGCTTCACACAGAGAGGAAGAAGTTATATGTAGATGAATACCTTGTACTTGTCCCATATACAGGTAGGGCTATTGAGGCCTGGAAAGACAGATCAGAGTAAAAGGAGACCTCCGTGAACAGGGTGCCTCCACCAGGGGGCGTCCCTGCCCTGGAACTCTCCATAGCAGCTCTAGGTTTAGCAATACAATTTCCTTTAATCCTCCACATACGAATCACGCAGCAGAGACCACGATAGCCTTGATAGATAGGGACATCAAGAGCCTATAGCATCAGCAACACCTAGGCTTCTTCCCCACACATCAAAATATTTCTGGTGAGGAAAAAAGGGCCCGCAGCGCCATGCAGAACAATAAACACATAGTAATCAAGCCGTCTGACAAGGGGGGAGCTACGGTTATCATGGACCGGACATTCTATGTTGACGAAATTAATTGCCAATTAGCCAACACAACTACATATAGGAAGATTAGCCATGATCCCACCAGCACTATCCGCTCTAAAATCCGAGAGGTTCTCAATCGACATCATGATATAAATACTATAGATTCTAAGACTGTGACATTTCTGACCAACCCCCACCCGACAACCCCGGTGTTCTACATTATACCAAAAATCCACAAATCACTGACGAAACCACCTAGCCGACCAATTGTGGCCTCCACTGACACTATCTTGTCACCCGTAACAATATACCTTGAAAAAATTCTAACACCAGTAGTCCAGAATACACAAGCTTTTTTGCTCGATACAAGTAAATTCCTAAGCATCATCATGAACATTTCAGGCATTCCCACACACAGTTTATTGGTCACACTGGATGTTAATAGCCTGTATACATCCATCACCCACACCAGAGGTCTGGAAACCTCTTCGCACCTCCTTTTACAGTCCAACCTCTCATCTAACTCTGTTGATTTCTGCCTTGAACTCCTCTCATTAGTACTCCACGAAAATGTCTTCATGTTTGGAGACGACTATTACGTACAGGAGAGGGGAACCGTGATGGGCATCAATGTGGTGGCGGCCTATGCAAATGTGTATATGCATAGGTGTGAGGAAGAATTTGTCTATACTCATGAACTCTTGTCGCTACATCGATGTTTTTTGCATCTGGCAGGGACCAGTTGAGACACTCATTTGCTTTTCAACTCGCTCAATTCCATTAGAACAGAGCTGTAATTTACACTCAATCATGACCTAAAACAAATCTCCTTCCTGGACACCCTAGTTGTAAAAGATGAAAATGGTAATCTCATGACCGGCCTATTTTCCAAACCTACTGGCTTTAATGTAAGTCTGTTACACTATTCTAGCTGTCACCCTAGAACTACCAAGAATAGCCTCCCTCGCTCTCAATTCCACAGAGTCACCCGCATTGTCACCAATCATGACCTCCAATCCCAACGCCTGCAAACCATGTCACAGAAATTCCAGGAGAGGAGCTATCCCACCAAACTTCTTGATATAGAAAGAACCAGAGCGCTAGAACATAGAGAGGAACCCTCACCCCCTCCTATCTCTAATGTTGAACATGTCCATTTTGTTCACACATATCACCCCCTGATGTCAAAAGTCCATACTACCATTAAAAAACATTTGCCCCTTCTCACTAGGGCCTACCCAGAGATTTCTGCCTTTTCAAATCCAGCCATAATGTGCATGAAGCGTGCCCCCAACATTAAAGATAAAGTCATTAGAGCCGACATAGGCAGCTCCCATACCGCTCCATATCAACGTTTACTCCTTCCCCTGTCTCAGCTGTGATGCCTTTTCAAACATTATCAAATTTGAAACCATTAAGGGTTATTTTACCTGTGACTCCAACTTCGTAATTTACGTTGTAAAGTGTCCATGCGGCCTACTTTATGTAGGCAAGACCACATAACACATAAGAGATCGTATAGCAAGCCACAAATCTACCATTCGCTGCGCTAAACATTGGCTACCACTCCCAGACCACTTCTCCAAAGCAAAACACAAAGTGGCAATAGTACTCACCAGCCAAAGTTTCAAGAGAAATGCACACCAGGACACGGCCGGCCCCCTTTTGTTAGAAGGAGGTAACACAGGTGCAGAACACTGATGAACAATCGCCCTCACCCACTCTCACTGGAGAGGCGATTACCTAGCACTAAAACTGCACACAGATGAAACTTGCAGTAGGGTGCAATTCACACACTCGCGGCACTGTGCCTAGCCAGTATCCTATTACACGCCCCTACTATTCGACTAGGCGGGATGCTCGGCACCCTATCCGTGCATCACAGAGTTGCGAAGCCCCCACTCACAAGGTCGCCATTACTGGGCCTGGCCATGCCCTGGCAGATAAAAAAAAGTGCAAAAAATATCATATGAGGTATTACTTAATATTTTGGCCAAAATACGTAAGCTCGCAACCCATCGTCAAGGGTCCTCACGGTTTTGCGAGTCCCTACTCTAACATTAAAAACAGACAGCATAGCCAGAACAATAGACAGAATTTTTAGAAAATAGTAAAAGGCAATAGTACTCACCAGCCAAAGTTTCAAGAGAAATGCTCGCCAGGAGGGCGATTGTTCATCAGCATTCTGCACCTGTGTTACCTCCTTCTAACAAAAGGGGGCCGGCCGTGTCCTGGTGTGCATTTCTCTTGAAACTTTGGCTGGTGAGTACCATTGCCTTTTGCTATTTTCTAAAAATGTTGTTTATTGTTCTGGCTATGCTGTCTGTTTTCAAAACACACAGTGGCCAAACTACTTTTCCAAGTGATAGAGCATGTAGCTAGACCAAGGAGGGGCGGGAATCATGTCAAATTATTGAAACAACGAGCGTCACACTGGATATACACCTTACAAACGTCATCTCCCAAAGGCCTCAATAGGGAGATTGAATGGATTTACTAATACATTCCTTTTCCACAGACACAATGAATCCTACTGTACAACAGGGTGAGTGCCCACCTAGCATAATGCAATAACCAATGCCCCACATAGTGTATATCCTCTTTCTTCTCTGATAACACCATACCCCCCTATTACTCCATCACCATCCCATCATCCTATCCTCACCCTCTGCGGCAGATGTACCTCTTCCAAAATTACTATTTCCCTATCATTGGTCTCTCCATATAATATTTTCCACTCTCCCATAATCAGTTCTGGTACCATCACCCCCATTCAGCACGTCTCAATTACTCCTGACCCCATTTACATATCATCATCTCCATTTGGCACCCCCCCATGTGTTCTGCACATTGCTATATTTCCAATCAGCATGTCACATATCTGTGCTATTATTACTTCCTATTAGCATGTCTCATATGTCTGTCATCAACTCATTGTTATATTCAGTTTTCTACTCAGTGTAATTTCCAAGCATTCACAGATGCCCCTAGCTTGCCACACTCCTAATGAAGGCTTTTACTGGTATCCCCTGTGACATCATGCAGAGTTATCACTGCATACTAGCCTAAGAACATTGTGCGCTCTACTTACCCTCATCACCATAACAACTGGCATCTCTCTGCAGTGTGAGAGCACCAGCACCTTGTCACTTCCGGCGCCATGCCCCCAATGATGACACACTTCCGGTCCAGCAATCAGCCACCAAAAAAGGCCCCCAGGCCAGTGTAACACCAAAGCCTGAAGCAGCAAGGTACGGGAGCGCCCCTCTAACTACCCCCTCACTCACAGGATGCTGGATCTCCATGGCCCACTGGACCCAGGTGAAATTTATCCTCATTTAAGGTACTGACATGCTAATCAATGGATTGTGCGCTGCTAGTATGCAGAACCTGTTAGCACACTGATCTCTAAGTTGCTCCTCATTTTACTCTGACCTGTCTTTCCAGGCCTGAATAGCCCTACCTGTATATGGGACAAGTACAAGGTATTTATCTACATATAACTTCTCGCTATCTGTGTGCAGCCTGTGTGTTTCTCATGATATTCCCTTTATATTACAGTCCCTCGCCCTTGTGAATCTTCCCCCTTTGCCTTCTATTTACGTCTGACTTGTCTACAAACCAATTTATAAGTAAGGAACTTACGTATTCTCTACTGGGTTTTCTATGGTATTTTTGTAAATATGTTTGCTGTATATATTGTATAGACCCAAGTATCTACTTATCTCTCCCTCCCCCTCCCCACTCCTGTCCAACCCCCACCCCCCTCCTTCATCATACTCTGCAGTCAAACTCTGGAATTTTTTATAATTATTTTCATGTAATTCCTGTGGCCAATGTACCTGATAATTTCTGTTCTTTTTTTACAGTAGCGAACAGGCCAACTAATAGGCCGAAACGTCTTGTTTTGTCGCCATCCACGATTCGTTTGATACTTCTATTTCTTTATTTCTTATGTTAATAAATGAATTTTTGCATCTTCACCTCCCGAGTGTGCGATGAATCATATTTGAACTATTGGAGCCCATGCCCATTACATCTGCACCTCAGCTGTGACAGAGTGCTCGCCAATCATCTCCTCTCTATTATTCCATCCATAGACCATACGAAGAACTAAGGGGCACTTATTACAGGTGGAAGAATGGCTATTCTGGCAAGCGGGAAAGGGTTCTTTACAGTTAGAGCAGTCAGACTGTGGAACGCTCTACCATAAGAGGTAGTAATGGTAAACACTAACAAATTTGAAAAAAGGGGCTGGATGATTTCCTCAGTACACATAACATTGTAGGTTATAGATAATTTAGTGACAAAAATTTATAATTGGTGGACAAAGGGTGAACTTTATGGACCTAGGATTTTTTCAACCTACTCTATGTAACATCCCCATGTTTCTGTAGGACGACCTCCACCCCAGGACATTCAGAACTTACAGTCATATGAAAAAGTTTGGGCACCCCTATTAATCTTAAGCTTAATGTTTTATAAAAATTGGTGTTTTTGCAACAGCTATTTCAGTTTGATATATGTAATAACTGTTGGACATAGTAATGTTTCTGCCTTGAAATGAGGTTTATTGTGCTAACAGAAAATGTGCAATCTGCATTCAAACAAAATTTGACCTGTGCATAAGTATGGGCACCCTTATCATTTTCTTGTTTTAAATACTCCTGCCTACTTTTTACTGACTTACTAAAGCACTTTTTTTGGTTTTGTAACCTCATTGAGCTTTGAACTTTATAGCCAGGTGTATGCAATCATGAGAAAAGCTACTTAAAGTGGCCACTTGCAAGTTGTTCTCCTGTTTGAATCTCCTCTGAAGAGTGGCATCATGGGCTCCTCAAAACAACTGTCAAATGATCTGAAAACAAAGATTATTCAACATAGTTGTTCAGGGGAAGGATACAAAAAGCTGTCTCAGAGATTTAACCTGTCAGTTTCCACTGTGAGGAACATAGTAAGGAAATGGAAGAACATAGGGACAGTTCTTGTTAAGGCCAGAAGTGTCAGGACAAGAAAAACATCAGAAAGGCAGAGAAGAAGAATGGTGAGATCAGTCAAGGACAATCCTCAGACCACCTCCAGAGAGCTGCAGCATCAACTTGCTGCAGATGGTGTCACTGTGCATCGGTCAACTATACAACGCACTTTGCACAAGGAGAAGCTGTATGGGAGAGTGATGCGAAAGAAGCTGTTTCTGCAAGTACGCACAAACAGAGTCGGCTGAGGTATGCAAAAGCACATTTGAAGAAGCCTATTTCTTTTTGGAAGAAGGTCCTGTGGACTGATGAAACCAAGATTGAGTTGTTTGGTCATACAAAAAGGCGTTATGCATGGTGGCAAAAAAACACAGCATTCCAAGAAAAACACTTGCTACCCACAGTAAAATTTGGTGGAGGTTCCATCATGCTTTGGGGCTGTGTGGTCAATGCCGGCACTGGGAATCTTGTTAAAGTTGAGGGACGCATGGATTCCACTCAGTATCAGCAGATTTTTGGCAATAGTGTTCAAGAATCAGTGATAAAGTTGAAGTTACGCAGTGGATGGATCTTTCAGCAAGACAATGATCCAAAACACCGCTCCAAATCTACTCAGGCATTCATGCAGAGGAACAATTACAATGTTCTGGAATGGCCATCCCAGTCCCCAGACCTGAATATCATTGAACATCTGTGGGATCATTTGAAGAGGCTGTCCATGCTCGGCGACCATCAAACTTAACTGAACTGGAATTGTTTTGTAAAGAGGAATGGTCAAAAATACCTTCATCCAGGATCCAGGAACTCATTAAAAGCTACAGGAAGCGACTAGAGGCTGTTATTTTTGCAAAAGGAGGATCTACTAAATATTAATGTCACTTTTCTGGTGAGGTGCCCATACTTATGCACCTGTCAAATTTTGTTTGAATGCAGATTGCACATTTTCTGTTAGTACAATAAACCTCATTTCAAGGCAGAAACATTACTGTATCCAACAGTTATTACATATATCAAACTGAAATAGCTGTTGCAAAAACACCAATTTTTATAAAACATTAAGCTTAAGATTAATAGGGGTGCCCAAACTTTTTCATATGACTGTATCTTAGAAAATTCACCAAAATGGGGATGAAAACCATAACATAAAAACCTTCCCTGGATCCATCTTAAACCCATCAGCTCATAAAATGAAACCCATGAATGAAACTTCCTGGACAGAAAAAAAAACACATTTCTCAAGTTTAGCAAAAATTTTAGAAAAAAAAATGTTTTAGGCTGCGTGCACACGATGAGTTTTTCATGCGTCTCCGCAGCAGAAACGCATCAAAAACGCATGGTAATCCGCACCCCATGGTCCCCAATGGCATTCCGCAATGTCAATGCACATGCTGTGGATTTTTCCGCAGCGTTTCTGTAGCGCTCATAAATCCGCAACATGTTCATTAATTTTGCGGAAGCGCAGCGGAATAGCCGCCATTGACTTGCATTGAGACGCATAGAATCCGTGTCTGTACATCTGTACAAGCGGATAATATGCATTTCAATGTGCGGATGGTACCCAGTTCTGGAGGAGAGAAGACTCTCATCCAGACCTGGGTACCATTGTACCTGTAAAAAAAAGAATAAAATAAAAAATAAAGTTTATATTCACCTGTCTGGCGGCCCCTGCAGCGCTTCTCCTTCCAGGACCTGAGATGACGTCGCGGTCATGTGACCACAGGCTGTCTCGCGAGATGCCGGCAAGCCAGGAAGGAACCAGGAAGGAGCGCGACAGCATACGCGGCAGCATCGGAGGTAAGTATAGCTTTATTTTTCTATTTTTACGGTCACACTATATAAATCCATGCCATTTGCATGGATTTATATAGTGTGACCTAGTTCTCAAGCACTTTCCAAGTGATGCCATCGCCTTGAAAGTGCTTGTCAGCCCGTATGCGGAAACACATGCATTAACGCATGTGGATACGCATGTGAATCCGCATGTATTCTGCAGGAAAAACGCATGCACAATCTGCATGCGTTTTTTCTGCCAGGGAGATGCAGAAATGCTGCAGAAATTTTCTGCTTCATTTCTGCATCGTGTGCACGCAGCCTAATTGTATCGTGTTAGCCAGTAGATAGAAAAATATTAACATTTGAGAGCCCTCAGTGGTTGATACATTTTAATGGCTAACTGAAAAGATGGTAAATTGCAAGCTTTCAAGACTACTCAGGTCTCTTCATCACGCATACTATAACACAATCTGAAGAGTCACATATTCATACACAGCAGGGCACAGGAATAATGCAGTAGATAAGACAAGTGATATGAAGCAGAACTATCAGTATTGGAGAGGGAGAAGCAGTTGTGGCCGTAAATATTGACACAGCTCATACATAAGGAGTGTGAACGTTTTATTGTCCTGTGATTGAGGTCTGGTCCATGATTGTGATGCTCCCAAAATGGTCTGAGGAGCACATTCCTTAGTTGATGTACAAAGACATAAATACATGCGATATACATACATTCATTGCTGCTCTGAGTGTGTGAAAGACTAAGATGTAGTCTTTCCCAGATGTGGGAACGACTAAGTGAACACAGAGGGAAGAGGGAAAGGGAGCCCAGACACTAGGGAAAGGGGGAAGTGGAGATCTCCTAGTCTGGTCACCCTGTCTCAACTACCGTCACTATATTGGCTCCTCGCTAATTGCCGCACACGTGCCTCACCCTGGCATTCCCTGGCGTATGGCTAAGGCTAGGGAAGGGAGGAGATGAGCACTAGTCGATCTCACTAAACTCTATAGACAACAAGGGTAAACAAACAGGGGGGAGATTGCTTAGCTTTAGATGAAGTCTAGACAAATGTGCACTTGGCCTCAAGCTCCAGAGATGACGCAGTACTTCTATTGCTAAGCCTTCACAAGTAGAAATGAATATAGCCGGCACCTCCCTCTCAGACACACCAGGTATTTATACACCCAGGCCAGAGAGCCAATTAGCTAGAGGGAGGTAGCCGCTAGGTCTTAGAGACAGCCTCTCATCTAAGATGTCTGTAATGCCAAACATAGAGATCTCCTGCAACCAACTGCAGGGCGACTACCTGTCACCTCTGATACACCCGTGACAGTAGGTCAAAGATTGTCGTAAGATTGTACTCCCAAATTTTTTTGTCTCTCTGAGATTTGAAGTTACATTTTAATACAAGTAATTTCATGTCCACGATGCTGTGATCAGGGATAAAAAATGTTTGGCCACAGGTAGCTCTATTCTTTTTTCTTTTATTGGGTGGCGATGAGAATTCATCCTTGTTCTAAATTTTTGCCCTGTCTTCCCTACACACAGACCCCCAGCTGGACATTTGGTACATATAATTAAGTACACTATATTAGATGTAATGCAGCTGAAAGCACCTGGGATCTTGTGGTGCTGATGCGGGTTGGGAATCTTTATCTTGTCAGTGGTCATTATAAATAGACAGGTTTTACATTTTTTCTGGCTGCAGGGAAAAGTTCCTGTAGCTGTTGGAGAGGACTGCCTAAATCACAGAAGTGGGGAGTCTGGAAATATAGATTGTTGTAATTTCCATGCAGCTCCCATTAGCACCTCCAGATTTGGATTTTAGGTGACTACGAGAGGCACCCGGTTGCTTTCTTGTTTAGTTTTGAAATCTAGAAGATGATTCCTTGATATTCTGGTGGCTCTTGCAATCTGGTTTTCAATTTTTGTTTGGTGGTAGCCCTGGTTCAAAAAGGTGTTTCTGAGGCCACCAAGGTGTTTGCCTCTGTCCATAGCGTTGGAACATATCCAATTGTATCGGATGGCCTGGCTGTAGCCAATAGAGGTTATGTGTTTTGTATGGAAACGGACCCATTTAAGGGATGTTGGACGGTCAACTGGCTTCTGGTACATGGACGTCTCTATTTCATTGTTGTGTAACTTAATGATGGCGTCCAAAAAGTTCATTTCAGTACAGAAGTAGTTGAGTGTTAAGTTGATGGTGGGATTAAATTGATTAAAGTGTTCAAGGAACTTCTTTAGCTGTTGCTCAGATTATGTCCAGATGATTAAACTATCGTCAATGTAACGGTAGTAGGCCAGAGGCCTGATGTGACATGAGGACAAGAAGTCACATTCAAGCTTGGTCATGAAAATTAAGATACTGTTAAGCCATTATACTTCCTATTTCTGTATCAGTCTCCTGTAGATATATGTGGTTATCAAATTCAAAGTAATCGTGGGTGAGGATGAATTTTGGAAGTTTCACCAAAAAGGTGAAACTATCCTCTCCATCTGTTTGCCTTCTCTTCCATCAACTTTTCCTTTTTCCACAATTAGGTTTCTGGGAAATTATACTTTTTATTCCTTTTATTTTTGATTCTTCTTAGCTTGACTTCTTTACCCTATATGAATGTTTTAGTTTCTCACCCAGATTTTTTGTATCTTACTTCACACTTTCCTTTCCCCTTGTTGACAGTGTGTTGTGGCCTCCCCTCTGGTTCCTCGGGAGGTATAAGAAACCCCTCAATGGCCTATTACGGAGTTAGATCCGAGGTGGTGTTTTAAGTTGGGCAGCTAGGGTCTTTTTAGTCTATACAGAGACCAGTTGGGTGTAGTTGCGGCGTTTTCCCGTGTGGGTTCTCCGGTGGCTATCAAAATGCGCTTTCTGGTTAAAACATTTTCCACATTCTGAACATGAAAATGGCTTCTCCCCTGTGTGAGTTCTTTGATGTCTGACAAGATCTGATTTCCTTGTAAAACATTTTCCACATTCTGAACATGAAAATGGCTTCTCCCCTGTGTGAATTCTGTGGTGTATAACAACTTCTGATTCATGGTTAAAACATTTCCCACATTCTGAACATGAAAAAGGCTTCTTTCCTGTGTGAGTTCTCTGATGTTTGACAAGATTTGATTTCTTTGCAAAACATTTCCCACATTCTGAACATGAAAATGGCTTCTCCCCTGTGTGAGTTCTCTGATGTGCAATAAGATTTGATTTATTTGCAAAACATTTCTCACATTCTGAACATGAAAAAGGCTTATCCCTTATGTGAGTTCTCTGATGTTTGACAAGATTTGATTTCCTTGTAAAACATTTTCCACATTCTGAACATGAAAATGGCTTCTCCCCTGTGTGGGTCCTTTGGTGTATTACAACATCTGATTCATGGGTAAAACATTTCCCACATTCTGAACATGAAAAAGGCTTCTCCCCTGTGTGAGTTCTCTGATGTTTGATAAGATGTGATTTCTCTGTAAAACGTTTCCCACATTCTGAACATGAAAATGGCTTCTCCCCTGTGTGAGTTCTCTGATGTGAGATAAGATATGATTTATTTGCAAAACATTTCCCACATTCTGAACATGAAAATGGCTTCTCCCCTGTGTGAGTGCTCTGATGTTTGAGAAGATTTGACTTCTTTGCAAAACATTTCCCACATTCTAAACATGAAAATGGTTTCTCCCCTGTGTGAGTTCTCTGATGTTTGTTCAGATCTGATTTCCCTGTAAAACATTTTCCACATTCTGAACAGGAAAAAGGCTTCTCCCCTGTGTGAGTTCTCTGATGTACGATAATATTTGATTTCCTTGTAAAACATTTTCCACATTCTGAACAGGAAAAAGGCTTCTCCCCTGTGTGAGTTCTCAGATGTTGGGTTAGCCTTGATTTCTCTTTAAAACATTTCCGACATTCTGAACATGAAAATGGTTTCCCCCCTGTGTGACTTCTCTGGTGACTAACAAGATCTGATTTCTGGTTAAAACATTTCCCCTGCTTGAAACAAAAAAATCTATTCTCTGCTGTGTACGTTTTTTGAGGTTTAAGAAAAGACTTTTTGAGAAGACTATTTCCATATTCTGAACGTGAAAATGGCTTTGTTGCTTTAGGTGCAGTTTGTTTTTTAATGCCTCTTTTGTGACTATGATTTTCCTTAGTAGTCAGTAATGAATCAGAAGACAGGACTTGTTTTAAAGAATCAGATGACAGATCTTTGCTGTGAAGGGATGATGGTAAATCTGGAGTAATGGCATTCACTTCAATTGTATCCTGTGGTATCTCAAGATCATCAGATTTAAAAATTGAAGATGTCAGCTGTCCCTCTGATCTCCTGGCACAGTCATCTGCCAAGAATAAAACCAATTATTATTTTTGAATAAAATATCCTTGAGTTTTATATTTTTGAGCATTTCTACTTAAAGTGTCTGTAGAAATGGCAAGTTATGTAAAAACATTGAAAGATTTACCAAGACAATGACAGTTCACAGTCTAATAGAAAACCTCATAGGATTAACCAGTACAGCGTGGTGTCCAACTGTTTGCTCATTCTGGATCCCAAATATGGAATAAAAAGCCACCAAATGATGTTATGTAGGTGAAAATAATACCAATAAAAACTTCCACTCATCTTACAATAAACAAGTCCCCACTCAGGTCTATCATCTGTCAGTGGAAAAACCGAAGTTTCAACATTATTAGGGTCTCAAAGGCTCTTGAAAAGCAACATGGCTTCCATAAACCAATCCAGCAATATCCGCTCTCCCAAAGTCAGATCTCCCCCTCACTTCTGAGCCTTGCAGTGCGCCCAAACCACATTTAGCATCCATGTATTTGGCATTACTATAGTGAGAAGAACCCACTTAATTTAAGGTGTGTGTCCCCTGGAGCACAATCTGACCACTATGTGTTGGGCAATAAAATAGTATATTTGCAATTTTCACGCTCCAACATCCACTGCGTGCTAATTTCCGGAAAGTGGTTGTGCAGTCAAAATAGTCACTACTCCTATAGATTAATTCACTGAGGGTTATAATATTCAAAATGGAGTCACTTTATGAGAATTTCTACTGCTCTGGTTTTCTGCCATTTTGTCATATTAGGGCTTCTACAAATGGTGTGACCCATCTCCTCTGAGATCCGCTGCTGCGACGTCTGCTTCTTTCACCATACCTGTCCTCATTCATTCTGCAGAGAATCTGACTTTAAGGTGTATGTAATCAAATGCCCATGTTGTCTACTATTCGTAGGGGAAACTACTCAACACATCAGGGACCATATTGCCAGCCATAAATCCACGATTCATTGCGGCAAAGCCTTGTAACCACTATCCCATCATTTCTCCAGCGCCAGGCATGCAGTATCACAACTCAGGTTCCAGGTGATCGAACAAGTACCCAGACGAGGTGGTAACCATATTAAACTCCTTAAACAACGGGAGTGGTTCTGGATACACACCCTCCAGACACTGACAGAGGGTCTCAACCATGAAATAGATTGGCTAACCTGATCATCTTTTTTTCAGACACACTAGATCAGCTCTACAACCTCTCCTATTCCTCCTCTCCAGGTGAGTTCCAGAAACCCCCTTCCCGTCTCCCCTGGCTTCCCCCTCCTATCTCCGTCTCCACCCCTTCCCCTCACCCTCTTACACACAGCTCCCATATATCATTCTAGCAAACTTAATTACATACAAGGGGCATGGCCTCACACTATTTAGTTTCATACAGGACTCCATACATTCCTTACACCCCCCTCCATTATTCCTTTCATCCACAGCACCAATTGACCAAACCAGCACAATTTTATTCCCCCACCCAGATCAACCTCACTTTTGCCCCTCATCGATACACCATGATGACAACATAACAGAACTGAGTATGTATAATAATTCACTAGCGCAGGAATAAGGCTGGAGATATACTAATGAGATACTAAAAAATTTGTATATTTTATCGGTTTAAAATGGATTACACCACGAACGTGCCATAATAAGCACTTTTCTCTCCAAGTCATCCCTGGACTGTTTCCAGAGGTAATTGATTTAATTAAAAGTTACAATTCCTAATAAAATTATATGTTCTTTATTCTAACCTATTTTACCTTACCTATATTGTTTCTTTGATTCTCCAAGTCACCGGACCAAAAAGACCACTTGGACAATAGTAACTCGGTTCCTAAAAAGCTATTTACCAACATCCTCTTTTTCTTCCCGGTAGGTGTGGTACCACCAAACCCTTACCTGTAGACATGATTTTGGAATTAACTAATTTTCAATATTTTAGCTTTCTCTACCACCGAGAAAATACACCAACACAGAGGACCACTAACCATCCTTCCTTCCTCACCAGCAGGTAAGATCGGTTACTCCTCAATCAGACCTGCTATCTTCACACCACATTCTAAACCATTTGTCTTCTAATTAGGAAAGAAACTACTAAACCTCAACCGGACAAATTATCTGAAATACAGGAGGAAAATTACTATCCCACCACTCTTCCCTCCTTTTTTAGACCGTATCTCCGACAGGCTATATTTTATCCTATTTATACCCCTGATTTTACTTTTGTAATGTATTTTAAACCAATACTAATACATTTGTATATTTTATCTCATTAGTATATCTCCAGTCTTATTCCAGCGCTAGTGAATTATTATACATACTTTGTACATTCACTTTCCCTGACAGTGTGAGGATACTGTCCCACTTGCAGCAGGAATAATAGGCCTACCTGCCAGCGCTACTCCTCTCTAAAAAAAATTAACATAACAGAACTATCGCATATAGCCTAAAGCGCATGCGCAGGCTTCACCAGACGCCATGGATGTGCTACACATGTGACACGGCCATACGGGGGGACAGGTCCGCCTCAACAGACCCACTCTCCCTGCCACATCACCTGCCTGTGATGCAACTTCCAGGGGGGGTCGAGTTTGAGCGCATGCACTTACGGTCTGGCGGTAATCGCGGAAACATACATAAACCCCCAACCGCAAATAGAGACAGATGCACAAGATGAAGGTGCGGGAGCGCCTGTTCACAGCTCCATTAAAGGTACCCACCCAGCACATTTTGAGCAGTCAGGCAAGCCAACTGGCCACATGCCTCTATACTGATCTGTTTGGAGACCTGTACTCCCTATATGTCTCTTCCCTGTTACTTAATAAGCTTTATTACTTACCTGAGTGGGGACCTATATTCCTCATATGTCTCTGCCCCGTACCTAACATAACTTTATACTCATCTATTTGGTGACCTATTTTCCTTATGTCTCTGCCCTGATACCTAACTTCTTTACCACCTAAGCTCTATCATTCTTCTCCTTGGCCCTCCTCCGGCTCCTTTGCTCCTCCACTTAATCATTAATCTTTTTGCTTCCATTGTCCCATATTTTTACCAATGACTTACCATGAGGCCAGAATATTAGCAATACTTATCTGCAGGACGGATGTCCTAGAAGCCGCTGAAGATTGTCGCACAATTACAAGTAAATTCATGATGAGCATATGAAAGGCTCATGTATATAATTTCAGTATATATGTACAGTACAGACCAAAAGTTTGGACACACCTTCTCATTTAAAGATTTTTCTGTATTTTCATGACTTTGAAAATTGTACATTCACTCTGAAGGCATCAAAACTATGAATTAACACATGTGGAATTATATACTTAACAAAAAAGTGTGAAACAACTGAAAATATGTCTTATATTCTAGGTTCTTCAAAGTAGCCACCTTTTGCTTTGATGACTGCTTTGCACACTCTTGGCATTCTCTTGATGAGCTTCAAGAGGTAGTCACCAGAAATGGTCTTCACTTCACAGGTGTGCCCTGTCAGGTAAAACCAGATTTACCCCGTTTTAGCTGTCAGCTCTGTCAAGACTGCTGACATAGTTGAAATAGTCTCTCACGCTGATCATACCCACACACGTGTTGACAGCATGGGAGAGGCCGATAGTGGCACATGCTAGCCGCATCTGATATCTAAATCGGCAGAAAGCACAACCAGGAGATCGTGACTTAGTGGGATCGCTTGCTTCTCCTGCTGACCGTCAATTCTTGTGCGGACAGCGTGAGAGAGACTGTCAGTGGCATAGCTGAGCTGCTTGTGCTCTTAAGCTGGCTAAGTCTGTTATTTTGCCGGAGTTATTTCACTGCCGACAGCACTACTGGAGATGCGAGTGGAATTATTAAGGATCCATTACACAGATTGTGTGACAGGTGCAATAGTGTGCCCTGATAACCTCTGTACAAGGGCTCATTACACTTATATCTATCAGACCGGCCACACTTTTGAAGTCACTTTATAATATGGGGAGTGTATCCAACGGGCTAGGATAATTTTTTACTATTGAATTCACACTGGCAAATTGAGCCTTTATTTAATAAAATCTCTCCTGGCTGAGGATACTATCATAATTCAGCACACCCTTGATATAATTTATGGCATTCATTTTATAAGCATAAACCCAGCCATCAATTCTAAGGGACATTGGCTAGGGACTTATTTTATTAATAATTTGATTCACCGTCTGACTCTATCAGTAATTTAGTGGATCATGACTCCATTTATATAATCATGATCCATGATACATCCCTAATGGGATGTATGATTTACCAGGTTTTAATATTATTATTTAACAAAGAATTTCACTTTTACTCACACCCTTTTCCCTTTCCTAATTGTTTACTTGTAATATGGAGGTGTTCACCTTTGTGAGCACTGTCTGATGAGATCAGACAATACTTTGACTATAGAATTGCAGCCTTGCAGCGCTGGGGTCCTGGGTTCAAATCCCACCAATGACAAAAAATGAGTTTGTATGTTCTCCCTGTGTTTGCGTGGGTTTCCTCCAGGTTGTCCGGTTTCCTCCCACACTCCAAAGACATCCTGATAGGGAATTTAGATTGTCAGCCCCAATGAGAACAGTGCCGATAATGTCTGTAAAGCGCTGTGGAATTAATGACGGTATATAAGCGAGTAAAATAAATAAATAAGCTGGAAAATAATTAGTAAGGTCCATTTGTTTCCTATTATCCTTTGTGAAGAATTCCAAAGTTATCACCACATAAAGTGACACACGTCAGATTTGAAAAATAGGGCCTGATTAGGAACAGAAAACTGGCTGCGGAGTGAGAAGGAACCTGTGAAAAAAAAAAAAATTCTATGTTACATCCCCAACAACAACCTATGTATAAGGGGAGAACTCCAACACTAAAATGGAGTTGCACTCATTTATGGTGGAGCCATTGGAGCTACTATGAGTCCTAACCAGAAGAGTAGAGAAAGTATTAGTGCCCCCATTTCAGGAGAGATTGTGCAGGAATCTGAACTCCTTAGGATGACAACATAATGGAATTTATGACGTGGAGTGAATCCATGAAACCAGGGCTGGAGCCAACACATCTCCTGCAGGCGTGAATAAATGTATATTACATCCATCAGCCACGCACAGCTTAGAGATATATCATGGCACAGGTGTAATTTTTTTTTATGTAGTTTATCACAATCCTGTATGAAGTTAGTTGGTTTTAAAATAAAGTGTAAAGTCAGGATAAAGGGAAACTCTGCTGTTATTGTACAGAAATTCACACTTGGCCTCACTGCACATTTAATGTTGTCGATCATAAAAGTGAAGTTTGGCCAGAAAGACTGGACCTGGTCTTGTAGGAACCATATGAGAACATTCAGCGGCACAGAAGGGAGAGAAGGTAGATTCATCCAATAAGATATCAGGGATCTAGGAAGGAACAGCATCATTACCCTCCACTTTCTCTTACAGGCCCATCAGAATATTTTTCTTCAAGTGATTTTCTAACTTGTCAGCACTTTCTACGTACGCTGTCATCTGGGCAGGTAACGGTCAGCATCTTCTAATTCCAGGGGGTAGGTGGATCTTTCAGATTGTAAGTTCCATAGAAAAGAGCTTTCACAATTTCCCCAAGTAATTAGAACATTTTTCATATGGAGGCGAATGTTATGCTCTAGTGGCAAAATGGCGATCACACGATTGTGATATGGCCAGACTACATCACCGATAAAGCAGCCATAGCTGGTGACAGAGAAGAATCTGTGACTTCTCTGCATTTAGTGGTCACTACTCACCTGGGTAGTCATATGTAGGAATCTCCTCTTTACACCGCTCATCACCCCATACATATGTCTCTGTAGTATTAATATGGGTCAGATCTTCACCCTGAAACAAATATTGTAAAAGTCACAGACAGATGGAGAAATCACATCTATGATCAGCTCTAATTCTGCCATCTCCACCGTCCTCATTACACAAATATAAAACATATAATACTGGTGGATAAAACAAGACTGAACACAAGACCTTCACAGCCATCTACACATCATAGGGGAGATCTCATGACACCTTCTCTCCATCTACCTGATGATCCTGAGGAACATTAGGATCTTCTTGTTTACAGTCCTGTGGAAGAAGAGGACGGGGACATCTCTCTGGTGTTGTCCTCTTACTGGATAGATCTGGAGGAAACACATACAGGGACTGAATTCATTCTTTACATACAGATAATTATAGGCCGTGTGTATTTAGTCCTGTCTATTACCTGGTGATGTGAGGGGCTGGGGAACCTCCATCATGATGTCCTTGTACAGATCTTTGTGTCCTTCTAAATACTCCCACTCCTCCATGGAGAAATAGACAGCGACATCCTGACACCTTATAGGAACCTGACACATACAATGATACCGTCATCCCCCCAATCCCTTAATAGTGTTACTGTATAATGTCCCAGCATTCCCAGCAGTGTCACCTCTCCAGTCAGCAGCTCAATCATCTTATAGGTGAGTTCTACGATCTTCTGGTCATTGATGTCCTCATGTATCAAGGCTTGAGATGGAGGCCCTGTGATTGGGCTTAGGGGTCTTCCCCATCCCTCAGACACAGGATCCTGACAGTGCTCACTAGAGGTCTTCTTCACTACTGTGTAATCCTGGTTATGGAGAGACACATTAATAAATCTCACTATAGACATTTCCAGAGTCCTCACCTCTCCAGTTCTGTCCATCTGTTATTCCCATAGATAAGAATGATGTAATGTGAAGTCATCAGAATCTCTCACCTCTCCAGTAAGCCGGAAGAGGATCTCTAGGGTGAGGTGTAATATCCTCTCCGCCATCTTGTCTCTGTCCATATCCATCCTTGATGGGTGATTCACAAAAATTCTGTCAATATAGAAGATGTCCACTGAGAGGATCTGATATTGTAGTGACCTAAATAGGAAGACAATGAGACGATGGAACATCATAAAGAATTCCGTGTAATAATACAATTACTGGACACAATAAGGGAAATATATCAGGAGATAGAAGGTGTAGATGTTGTATTCTCTAGTCTTGTATGGATTTGAACATAAGTTGAATTGCAGAAAAAGACATCTCCTCCATGCTCCCAATCACTGGCTAAGTTGACCACTGCTTAGCCAACTGATTAGCGGTAGCTGTAATCACAAGTGCGCAGGAAATACAGAGACTGGTGGGGGACCCAAGCAGCAATGGTATTCTTATTAGTTTACAACATTCTGCTTTTACCCTGTCATGTATTAATGAAACCTATATATTTTAGGCCACAGACAACAAGCAGTTTCTTCCTCGGAGTCTGCAGCTGAATAAGTTTCTCATAGACTTATCTTCCATAACGCTAATTCTTGTATCATTTACTGACATTGGAATCGGCATTAGCAATACTGCAGGAGATATTCATTACACGTGACACGAGAAATAACTACTTCATGATGAGGACGACATCTTCTACTATAACTCCAGAAACATATTTGGCCAGAGTCCTTCACTGATTACATCACCACTAGTCATCTATATGAAAGTTTCCCATCTTTCCCCGGCTGTAATCTTTTTATCAAATTAGATCTCATGTATAAAAGTTTGCTTGTAAGAACACCAACACAGGAGTGATTTGAAGCTAATGTCTCCATGTACGGTGTTTTTTTTTTCTGGATAGGTCATAGAAAATATTAAAAATCTCTGAAGTTAATCGCCTCCCTCCTTCCCTCTGTCATCTGCAATCTGAGCTGACACTCTTAGGTGGAAGATTGTACAAATTACACTGGTCAACAAATTGTAACTTTTTTTCTGTTTCCTGTTTTAAAACATGTTGTCCATGTATTTTGAGGCGCTGATTTCAGAAATGTAAATCAGAATTTCTGTAGCATGTACCATTCCCGAGATCTTTTAATTTTACGATTATGATTAGGACAGTACGTAGTGCATAATAAATTGGCACTTATATTAAACTTTTTATTTCAGAAGTGTATTTTTTGTAGAAATAACCAATGGAATTCATAATATGGACTCTCTTTATTATAATATACAGCACTTAAGTCCTGTCCAATCATGCACTGCATTAGTTGTGCACTCTCAGGCACGTCCAGACACAACTGTCAGACTTTGGTCTATTTCCAAGTAGCATTATATAATAACAGCAGTAACGACGCTGTAATCTTCATGAGTTTCTTCTGTTTTGAGAAAATTTCATAAAGGAGCAAAACTGTTTAATAAGTAATGAGTTGTAGAATATCGCGTCAATGTCGCAATAGTAATGAGCTCTTTTGTTATATATGTGGAGATTATACCCTTAAAGCCCAGAAAAGGAGTATAACTGCAGTTGTTAAGAAGGCATAGGAGTTATATTTTGGATGCAAAATTGGTGACCAAGACAGAGCAAGGGCTACTCATATATGCTGCTCATCTTGCACTACGAGTTTGAGGTCTTGGCTGAAGGGTGTGCGACCATCGATGCCATTTAACATTCCAATGATCTGGAGGGATCAGAAGGACCATATAACCGATTGTTACTTCTGCACGATGAATGTATCCGGTTTTTCCTTCTAAGAACAGGAGGTCTATTGAATATCCCAACCTTGCTTCTGCAATTTGACCAGTGGCACACAATGAAAGTCTGCCAGTTCCAAAACCACCGCCGGTGTGGAGAATAGAAGAGGGCGATGAAATGATGGTTGATTCATTAGAGATGGAACCTGCTGCTGATTCAGATTTCGAACCATCAATATCAACTGCTCCACGTTTAATATCTCAAGCAAGACTCAACGATCTGGTCAGAGATTTGGGTTTATCATAGAGTCAGGCAGAACTACTTGGATCAAGGTTGCAAGGGTGGCATCTGTTGCAGCCAGGTACAGAAATTTCAGTATTTTGCAGTCGTCATGAAGATTTAACCAAATATTTCAGTCAACCTGACTGTCTCACTTTTTGCAGTGATAATACTGGATTGTTTTCTGTCCTTGGAGTTGACCATGACCCAAGGGAATGGCGACTGTTCATTGATTCATTGGCCTTAAGTTTTAAGGCTGTCTTGCTACACAATGGTAATGTCTACTCTTCGATACCTATCGGACATGTCGATCAGTATGAAGGAGACCTATGAGAATATGCAGATGCACATTCAATACTCAAGGTACAAATGGAATATATGTGGTGATCTCAAGGTAGTTGCAATTTTATTATGTTTACAGATGGGATACACTAAGTACTGTTGTTTCCTTTGGGAATGGGACAGTAGCGCAAGAGACTCGCAATATATCAGGAAGGACTGGCCACTACGCAATAAATTTATTCCAGGGCAGAAGAATGTTAAACACGAACCATTAATAGATGAAAAGATGATATTCCTTCCACCTTTGCACATCAAAATGGGATTAATGAAGAACTTTGTCAAAGCAATGAACAAGCAAACTGAAGTCTTTGCTTACTTGTGACAGAAGTTTCCATGCATCAGTGATGCCAAGATAAAAGAGGGTGTTTTCATTGGCCCACAAATCCGAGAGCTAGTAAATGATAGTAAGGCTAAGTGCCCACGATGCAGAAACGCTGCATATTTTTTCCACATCTCCCTGGCAGGAAAAAAGCATGCGTTTTTTAAATGCGTTTTTCCTGCCAGGTAGAAGCGTTTGTCAAGCGTTTTTGCATGCATTTCCGCATGCGGGTTATCAAGCTCTTTTCCAAGCGATTTTAGCATCACTTGGAAAAGTGCTTGACAACTTGATCACGCTATATAAATCCATGCAACCGGCATGGATTTATATAGTGTGACCAAGTAATAGTAAAAAAAAAAAAGAATAAGAATGGTAAAAAATAAAAAATAAAGATTATACTTACCTTCCGATGGCCCCCGGTCTCCTCAGCGATGCGACCGGTGTGTTGGACGGCTCGCGATGGTCTAAAAGGACCTTCCATGAGCCGCCCAACACACCGGACGCATCGCTGAGGAGACCGGGGGCCACCGGAAGGCAAGTATAATCTTTATTTTTTATTTTAAATTCTTTTTTACACAGGTACTATGGTACCCGGGTCTGCTTGAAAAACGCATAGTGGGCATGCAGCCTTTCTTTGATGGTCTTCTGCATAGTGCAGAACATGTAGCATGGTCGGCCTTCAAGAATGTCGTTTTCAACTTTCTAGGCAACTACAAGGTGCCAAACTATGCTGAACAGTTTGAAAGTTTTCTTCAGGCTTACAAGTCAATGAAGTGCAACATATCACTTAAAATACATTTCCTTCATTCACACATTGACTTTTTCCCAACAAACCTAGGCACTGTAAGTGATGAACATGGTGAAAGGTTTCATCAAGACATTCCTAGATGGAAAATAGGTACCAGGGGAGGTGGAGGCCCTCGATGCTGGGTGACTATTGTTGGAATCTTGCCTGTGAATTATCGGACAGTGATTATAAAGAAAATCAATGGCAAAACATTTCTAAACTTGATCGCTGTTGCTGACTTTTGAATTCGGAATATCACATGCCACCACAAATTTGACAGTATTCAATGCATACATAATTGCATTTTTCTCAAAAATCTTAAGTGATAGAGCAATTCTGAAGTTATTTCTCAGCATGACAATTCCGATAAGATTCACCCAATTTCATGCTGAAAAAAAAGCCTTGCTGAACAGTGTTACCTATAGTGTGAAGTGAACCAGCCTAATCAACATGCAGGCCGTCCCTTGTGAAGTAAGAGGATTAAAGTAGACACCTCACAAGGTTTTCCAGTAAGACAAACAGCTGACAGTCTCCAAGACTTAGACAAGAAACTAATACCAGTAGGAAATTGAATGTGGCCGAACAGTGAATCAGCTTAATTAACATGCAAAAGCTTCTTGTAGGGAAAAGACTATGAGGATGTGTATTGTGCATAGACAAAGAGTGCAGATTAACCTATCTGTTCAGACAGGAAAAGGTCTATCAAGGATAAAAGGGATATCTCACACTCTTTAGAAATAGCCATGGTCACCCAGCATACACATTCCTTTCATCAGCACAGCTTCAGCAGTCAGGATGTCTCCGAATGAAAATATAAAATATTGGAATATACATAAATCCAATATTAATGAGAAATACATTTCCAGCACATGGGCTAGCCAGAGAAAAGGATACATATTTTCTCATAACTGTAGCCCCTCTGCCAATGAGCCATAAATGCACAGTGGACACATAATTGACAACAGCTATGCCATTTTTGGTCTCTAAGTAAAAATAAAATCCTTATGGAAAATATGGTGTCAATCTACAACTTCTGCGATCATCCAGAGAGGCGTTATCACATAAGTTGGGGATTCCATAAAATCATGAAGTGCTGAGACCAGCCCACAACCTGGCCCATGTATGAGAGATACACATCATGTATGCAGGAAACCCCGTTCACAAAATGGCCATTTGAACTGCTCTCCTTCAGCTAAACTGAATCGTCTCTGCGATCGGTGTAGTAAGTTCTCTTGTTAATCCCTTTTATTTTCTGTAACTGTATATGCTGTAGGTACTGTGGGAGTATTTTATCTAGAGGCTTAATGACCGCAGTCACCGCTACGACCGGGCCTAGCCAATGCTAGCCCCTGTTTCAGCTAGATGTGTGTCCGAGGACACACATTCATACCAACATAGTAATGTAGGTTGAATAAAGACCTAGGTGCATCCAGTTCAACCTTCCTTATCTTTTTATACATCCTACAGTCTTGTTTGCTTTTGCGGCTGCTGCTTGACATTAAGTACTGCTGCTCAGCTTACTTGTACCCAGAATACCCAAGGCCTTCTCCTGTTCTGTAGTCCCAAGTATACTCCTATATAATGTATATGCAGCAATAGAATTACTCCGACCTAGTTGCATTACTCTACATTAAACCTCATCCGCCAAGTGTTTGCCCATTCAGTCATCTTATCCAGATCGTTCTGCAATATCATAATGTCAAGATCAGATTTTAATATTCTACATAGTTTGATGTCGTCAGCAAAAACTGACACTTTACTCTCAATCCCATCCCCAAGGTCATTAATAAAGAGGTTAAAAAGAATCGGTCCTAGTACAGATCACTGCAGCACCCCACTGCTGACTATATCCTAAAATGTAGTATATCCCTCCATGTTTGTCACACAGTCATGGCTTTCATCCAGCTAGGTTTCCGTAATACCCACCACATCGTATTCTGTGACCGATATAAGAGTCTCCAGTTCATTCATTTTGTTTGCGAGACTTCTTGCATTTGCCAGCAGATATTTAATATTATTAGCACATTTATTACACTTACTCAGCTCCCTACTTTCCTTGCATATCCCAGCCCCTCCTAGATCCTCATTGACCCCTACTACCTCACTCCCATCTTGTCAGTGTGCCACAATACACGCTGCCGACCAATCAGAGGCCATCAGATGAAGTCAGCGTACACGTGACTAGAGGCGCATGGAAGTGACATCATGCGCTCCCGTCGCTTGCACGCTGAAGCCAGCTGCCAGCTCCATAAAAATATGCAGCGCGACAGAGTGAAGGTGAGTATAATGTGTTGTTTTTTTTTTAAAATCAGTGAGTACATGGTACCCTAGGCCATAGTACTACATGCACGACTGTGGGCCGTGCATTACGCTACATGCACGACTGTGGGCCGTGCATTGCGCTACATGCACGACTGTGGGCCGTGCATTGCGCTACATGCACGACTGTGGGCCGTGCATTGCGCTACATGCACGACTATGGGCCGTGCATTGCGCTACATGCACGACTATGGGCCGTGCATTGCGCTACATGCACGACTATGGGCCGTGCATTGCGCTACATGCACGACTATGGGCCGTGCATTGCGCTACATGCACGACTATGGGCCGTGCATTGCGCTACATGCACGACTATGGGCCGTGCATTGCGCTACATGCACGACTATGGGCCGTGCATTGCGCTACATGCACGACTATGGGCCGTGCATTGCGCTACATGCACGACTATGGGCCGTGCATTGCGCTACATGCACGACTATGGGCCGTGCATTGCGCTACATGCACGACTATGGGCCGTGCATTGCGCTACATGCACGACTATGGGCCGTGCATTGCGCTACATGCACGACTATGGGCCGTGCATTGCGCTACATGCACGACTATGGGCCGTGCATTGCGCTACATGCACGACTATGGGCCGTGCATTGCGCTACATGCACGACTATGGGCCGTGCATTGCGCTACATGCACGACTATGGGCCGTGCATTGCGCTACATGCACGACTATGGGCCGTGCATTGCGCTACATGCACGACTATGGGCCGTGCATTGCGCTACATGCACGACTATGGGCCGTGCATTGCGCTACATGCACGACTATGGGCCGTGCATTGCGCTACATGCACGACTATGGGCCGTGCATTGCGCTACATGCACGACTATGGGCCGTGCATTGCGCTACATGCACGACTATGGGCCGTGCATTACGCTACATGCACGACTATGGGCCGTGCATTACGCTACATGCACGACTATGGGCCGTGCATTACGCTACATGCACGACTATGGGCCGTGCATTACACTATATGGAGGACTATGGGCCGTGCATTATACTATATGGAGGACTATGGGCCGTGCATTATGCTATATGGAAGACTATGGGCCGTGCATTACGCTATATGGAGGACTATGGGCCGTGCATTACGCTATATGGAGGACTATGGGCTGTGCATTACGCTATATTGAGGACTATGGGCTGTGCATTACGCTATATGGAGGACTATGGGCTGTGCATTACGCTATATGGAGGACTATGGGCTGTGCATTACGCTATATGGAGGACTATGGGCTGTGCATTACGCTATATGGAGGACTATGGGCTGTGCATTACGCTATATGGAGGACTATGGGCTGTGCATTACGCTATATGGAGGACTATGGGCTGTGCATTATACTATATGGAGGACTATGGGCTGTGCATTATACTATATGGAGGACTATGGGCTGTGCATTATACTATATGGAAGACTATGGGCTGTGCATTATACTATATGGAAGACTATGGGCTGTGCATTATACTATATGGAGTACTATGGGGAGTGTATTATACTATGTGGAGTACTATGGACTGTGCATTATACTATGTGGAGTACTATGGGCTGTGCATTATACTATATGGAGGACTATGGGGAGTGTATTATACTATATTGAGGACTATGGGCTGTGCATTATACTATATGGAGGACTGTGGGCTGTGCATTATACTATATGGAGGACTATGGGCTGTGCATTATACTACATGTACGGACTATGGGCTGTGCATTATACTATATGGAAGACTATGGGCTGTGCATTATACTTCTGCTATGGGGTCCCATGACTTCTAAGTTCGTACCTGGTAAGTATAAGGCTAAGTGCCCAAGATGCAGAAATGCTGCATATTTTTTCCGCTTCTCCCTGGCAGGAAAAAGGCGTGCTGTTTTTACATGCATTTTTCCCGCCAGGTAGAAGAGTTTGTCAAGCGTTCTTCACATGCATTTCTGCATGCAGGTTATCAAGCACTTTTCCAAGCGATTTTAGCATCACTTGGAAAAGTGCTTGACAACTTGTTCACACTATATAAATCTATGCAACCGGCATGGATAGTAGTGTGACCAAGTTAGTTAAAAAAAAAAAAGAATAAGAATGGTAAAAAATAAAAAAAGATTATATTTTCCTTCCGATGTACTCCGGTGTTTCGTCTGCTCCGTCCGGTGTCTTGGGCGGCTCGCGGTGGTGTGAAGGACCTGCGATGACGTCATTGAGTGACAGGTCACATGACTCAATAACGTCATGGCAGGTCCTTCACAACAACGCGACCCATACAGCAGACCAGACGGAGGGGAGAAAACACCGGGAGGACATCGGAAGGTAAGTAGAATCTTTTTTTTTTATTTTAAATTCCTTTTTTTTAACAGGTTCTATGGTTCTATGGTCTCCTCTCCTCCAGACCTGGGAACCATCCGCACATTGAACTGTGTGATATCCGCATGTGCAGATGCACTGATGCGGATGTCACGTGGTCCAATGCAAGTCAATGGCGGCGATTACGGCACATAGCCTTATAGAACATTTTTTTACTATACATTAAACTGGGGATATAAATACCACGATAGGGGACATATCAGGATGAAGTGGGAGGGGAGGGTCAGTCGAAATCTTTGCACCGGGGCCAATCAGACCCTAGTTACGCCACTGATTATACTGTGTGGGGGGGATTATGGCACTGTGGGAACATTATACTGTGTGAGGGCATCATACATACTCCATAAGGGGCATAATGGGGGCATTACACTGTGTGGGGGCATCATACATCCTGCACAAGGGGCATAATGGGGGCATTACACTGTGTGGGGCATCATACATCCTGCATAAGGGGCATAATGGGAGCTTTACACTGTGTGGGGGCATCACACATACTGCATAAGGGGAATAATGGGGGCATTACACTGTGGGGGCATCATACATACTGCATAAGGGGCATAATTGGGGGCATTACACTGTGTGGGGGCATCATACATCCTGCATGAGGGGCATAATGGGGTCATTAAACTGCGTGGGGGCATCATACATACTGCATGAGGGGCATAATGGGGGCATTACACTGTGTGGGGGCATCATACATACTGCATAAGCGGCATAATGGGGGCATTACACTGTGTGGGGGCGTCATACATCCTGCATAAGGGGTATAATGGGGGCATTACACTGTGGGGCATCATACATACTGCATAAGAGGCATAATGGGGGCATTACACTGTGGGGGGGAATCATACATCCTGTATACAGGGCATAATGGGGGCATTACACTGTGTGGGGGCATCATACATCCTGCATAAGGGGCATAATGGGGGCATTACACTGTGTGGGGGCATCATACATACTGCATAAGGGGCATAATGGGGGCATTACACTGTGTGCGGGCATCATACATCCTGCATAAGAGGCATAATGGGGGCATTACACTGTGTGGGGGCATCATACATCCTGCATAAGGGGCATAATGGGGGCATTACACTGTGTGGGGGCATCAAACATACTGCATAAGGGGAATAATGGGGGCATTACACTGTGGGGGCATCATACATCCTGCATAAGGGGCATAATGGGGGTATTACACTGTGTGGGGGCATCATACATACCGTATAAGGCTCATAATGGGGGCATTACACTGTGTGGGGACATCATACATCCTGCATAAGGGGCATAATGGGGGCATTACACTGTGGGGGGCATAATACATCCTGCATAAGGGGCATAATGGGGACATTACACTGTGTGGGGGCATCATACATACTGCATAAGGGGCATAATGGGGCATTACACTGTGTGGGGGCATCATACATCCTGCATAAGGGGCATAATGGGGCCATCATACATCCTGCATAAGGGGCATAATGGGGCCATTACACTGTGTGGGGGCATCATACATACTGCATAAGGGGCATAATTGGGGGCATTACACTGTGTGGGGGCATCATACATCCTGCATGAGGGGCATAATGGGGTCATTAAACTGCGTGGGGGCATCATACATACTGCATGAGGGGCATAATGGGGGCATTACACTGTGTGGGGGCATCATACATACTGCATAAGCGGCACAATGGGGGCATTACACTGTGTGGGGGCGTCATACATCCTGCATAAGGGGTATAATGGGGGCATTACACTGTGGGGGGCATCATACATCCAGCATCAGGGGCATAATGGGGGCATTACACTGTGTGGGGGCATCATACATCCTGCATAAGGGGCATAATGGGGACATTACACTGTGGGGCAGTAAAGGGGTCCTGTACTATGAGAACAATACGTTTCCTCCCTTCCTGTCTCCATAGTTGGGTCGTATGTATCTATTACAGGAAACAGAACAAAAACCTTATGATTCTTATAAAGGGGCAACACAAGACCCCAAAAGAGTCTCCGTGCTGAAGGGGTTAGTCTCCCCTGCCCCAGTAATGGGGTCTCCACATACCTCCACCTGCAGAGCCGCCACCACATATATGGCTGCTCTGTGCGCACAGGACCTGTGATGAGGTCACAGGAGGGGAGGAGTCAGGGGTCACATGATCAGGGGCCTCAGTGGATGCAGGACTCTGCTGTGCTGGTTGTCATGGTGCTGGATGAGCTGAAGTTTATGTGTGGGGTCAGGAGGGGTTTACAGTGTGGATGTAGCAGAGCCGCGCGTGTACGAGGCGTACGGAGCGGAGCCGCGTGTGTACGAGGTGTACGGAGCAGAGCCGTGCGTGTACGAGGTGTACGGAGCAGAGCCGCGTGTGTACGAGGTGTACGGAGCGGAGCCGTGTGTGTATGAGGTGTACGGAGCAGAGCCGCGTGTGTACGAGGTGTACGGAGCGGAGCCGCGTGTGTACGAGGTGTACGGAGCGGAGCCGCGTGTGTACGAGGTGTACGGAGCAGAGCCGCGTGTGTACGAGGTGTACGGAGCGGAGCCGTGTGTGTACGAGGTGTACGGAGCGGAGCCGTGTGTGTACGAGGTGTACGGAGCGGAGCCGCGTGTGTACGAGGTGTGCGGAGCGGAGCCGTGTGTGTACGAGGTGTATGGAGCAGAGCCGTGTGTGTATGAGGTGTATGGAGCAGAGCCGTGTGTACGAGGTGTACGGAGCAGAACCGCGTGTGTACGAGGTGTACGGAGCAGAGCCGTGTGTGTACGAGGTGTACGGAGCGGAGCCGCGTGTGTACGAGGTGTACGGAGCGGAGACGCGTGTGTACGAGGTGTACGGAGCAGAGCCGCGTGTGTACGAGGTGTACGGAGCGGAGCCATGTGTGTACGAGGTGTACGGAGCGTAGCCGCGTGTGTACGAGGTGTACGGAGCGTAGCCGCGTGTGTACGAGGTGTACGGAGCAGAGCCGCGCGTGTACAAGGTGTACGTAGAGGAGCCGCGCGTGTACGAGGTGTACGGAGCCGTGTATGTACGAGGCGTACGGAGCGGAGCCGGGCGTGTACGAGGCGTACGGAGCGGAGCCGGGCGTGTACGAGGTGTACGGAGCGGAGCCGCATGTGTACGAGGTGAGCGGAGCCGCGCGTGTGCGAGGTGTACGGAGCGGAGCCATGTGTGTACGAGGTGTACGGAGCGGAGCCGCGTGTGTACGAGGTGTACGGAGCGGAGCCGCGTGTGTACGAGGTGTACGGAGCGGAGCCATGTGTGTACGAGGTGTACGGAGCGGAACCGCGTGTGTACGAGGTGTACGGAGCCGCGTGTGTACGAGGCGTACGGAGCGGAGCCGCGCGTGTACGAGGCGTACGGAGCGGAGCCATGTGTGTACGAGGTGTACGGAGCGGAGCCGCGTATGTACGAGGTGTACGGAGCAGAGCCGCGCGTGTACGAGGCTTGCGGAGCGGAGCCGGGTGTGTACGAGGCGTGCGGAGCGGATGCTGCCCCTCTCCAGGAGCGATCACAGCAGCTCGCGATGAGACATTCTTGTACTACACTGACTGTCCTGACAGAACACAGCTCGTCAGCACATAGCCCCGACCTCAAGCGACAGCGGACAGTCCCATTGGATCGGGGACGGTTGGGGGGTTTCTGTATATAAGTTGTGTGTGATAATTGTAGAATTATTAATGTCTTAGCATAAAAGGATGGACCTGAGTGTTTGTGCCGGGGTCCACATGCATGGAGGGGTTGAGGCGGTGCTGGCTGTATTATGCAGACGGTATCTGCCTGTAACAGTAGTAACCAGAAACTACTAGAAACTCTGCACCAAAATGAAGCAAATCCTTATTCTGGGACCTTCGCCTTGTACGTAACACCCCCGGATCCGGTACAAGCCGGGCAGATATTCTCATTCATGTCATTTTCTGCTTAAGGTTCTGAGGTTTTCTGGCCAACTATAAAAAAGAAAAAGCGTAAAACAATATTTGTTTCTGCTGCATTGACATAAGTACAATCTTTCAGTATATATAAATCTATTACACGTCGGGTCAATGCTGTAAAGGACAGTAAAGTGCCAGAAACTTGTAACTACTGATCTCTCCACAAGAAAAAGCCGACAACTCCATCAATGGGATCATTTTATAAAATTAGGTCTTTGCAAGATGAAAATGGTCTCACAAACCACATTTTTTTTTAAATGTTCATAAAAAAACCCAAACAAACAAAAATAATAACCTTACTTTGATTTTTTCCCCATTTTTCAATACTTTATGTGGTAAATTGAATATTGTCATTCCAAAGAGCAACTAGTCCCACAAAACACAAGCCCTCCGTCTATGTTAATGAAAAAACAAAGTTATATTTTTTGGGAAAAAGGGGAAGAAAAAAACAAAAAATTGGTCTTGTCAGAATAATGTAATTGCTATATATATACAGTACAGACCAAAAGTTTGGACACACCTTCTCATTTAAAGATTTTTCTGTATTTTCATGACTATGAAAATTGTACATTCACACTGAAGGCATCAAAACTATGAATTAACACATTTGGAATTATATACCTAACAAAAAAGTGTGAAACAACTGAAAATATGTCTTATATTCTAGGTTCTTCAAAGTAGCCACCTTTTGCTTTGATGACTGCTTTGCACACTCTTGGCATTCTCTTGATGAGCTTCAAGAGGTAGTCACCGGAAATGGTTTTCACTTCACAGGTGTGCCCTGTCAGGTTTAATAAGTGGCATTTCTTGCTTTCTAAATGGGGTTGGGACCATCAGTTGTGTTGTGCAGAAGTCAGGTGGATACACAGCTGATAGTCCTACTGAATAGACTGTTAGAATTTGTATTATGGCAAGAAAAAAGCAGCTAAGTAACGAAAAACGAGTGGCCATCATTACTTTAAGAAATGAAGGTCAGTCAGTGTGAAAAATTGGGAAAACTTTGAAAGTGTCCCCAAGTGCAGATGCAAAAACCATCAAGCACTACAAAGAAACTGGCTCACATGAGGACCGCCCCAGGAAAGGAAGACCAAGAGTCACCTCTGCTTCCGAGGATAACTTTATCCGAGTCACCATCCTCAGAAATCGCAGGTTAACAGCAGCTTAGATTAGAGACCAGGTCAATGCCACACAGAGTTCTAGCAGCAGACACATTTCTTCAAGAGGAGACTTTGTGCAGCAGGCCTTCATGGTAAAATAGCTGCTAGGAAACCACTGCTAAGGACAGGCAACAAGCAGAAGAGACTTGTTTGGGCTAAAGAACACAAGTAATGGTCATTAGACCAGTGGAAATCTGTGCTTTGGTCTGTTGAGTCCATATTTGAGATCTTTGGTTCCAACCACCGTGTCTTTGTGCAACGCAGAAAAGGTGAACGGATGGACTCTACATGCCTGGTTCCCACCGTGAAGCATGGAGGAGGAGGTGTGATGGTGTGGGGGTGCTTTGCTGGTGACACTGTTGGGGATTTATTCAAAATTGAAGGCATACTGAACCAGCATGGCTACCACAGCATCTTGCAGCGGCATGCTATTCCATCCGGTTTGCGTTTAGTTGGACCATCATTTATTTTTCAACAGGATAATGACCCCAAACACACCTCCAGGCTGTGTAAGGGCTATTTGACCAAGAGGGAGAGTGATGGGGTGCTATGCAAGATGACCTGGCCTCCACAGTCACCAGACCTGAACCCAATCGAGATGGTTTGGGTGAGCTGGACCGCAGAGTGAAGGCAAAAGGGCCAACAAGTGCTAAGCATCTCTGGGAACTCCTTCAAGATTGTTGGAAGACCATTTCCGGTGACTACCTCTTGAAGCTCATCAAGAGAATGCAAGAGTGTGCAAAGCAGTCATCAAAGCAGAAGGTGGCTACTTTGAAGTACCTAGAATATAAGACATATTTTCAGTTGTTTCACACTTTTTTGTTAAGTATATAATTCCACATGTGTTAATTCATAGTTTTGATGCCTTCAGTGTGAATGTACAATTTTCAAAGTCATGAAAATACAGAAAAATCTTAAAATGAGAAGGTGTGTCCAAACTTTTGGTCTGTACTGTATATATATTTAAAATTGAATAATTTTACCCCAAAATTGTGATCTGTTATAATATTATCATTCTTCATGCGAGATTAATCATTAGTCTGTAGGTAAATCCAAACATCTGGGAGATGTAGAACAATATATCTCTGATTCTCCTCTGCCAGGATAAGCGCGTCCTTTCTGTCCTTTCTGTGATGGAGAAAACGCTTGAAAGTCCGATGAGTTTTTGGAGCTTATTGTAAAGGGCCTTAATGACGACCTGGGAAAGAAACCACCAGAAACAAAGGATCCAACCAGGTAAGTTCTAATTATCCCGTCTGATAAAATGATCAGCTTTATTTCCATGGGATTGTTCTGTAGAAGAGATGGGACCTGCAGCATTTTGACCCTGAGCTTCACTATGTATAGATGTAGCAAAGCTTAATATGACAATTCACACACCGCAGTGACAAATTGTCTCAGAAGGTTAGCTCTCATAACAGAATTAACATCACTTATAGTGGAACTAAACTTACAATTTATTTTCAGAATTGTGAAAATTATGGCAGTTTGCAAAGCACTTCATTAGTTTCTTTGGCGTCATATCCATAAAGTGATGATATTAAAGTGGCCACCAGACCCTGCTTTTCCCCAGTGCAGGAGCGTTGCTGGGGTCCTAAGAGATCAGGGACCCCAGCCCCAAAGTACATGTTTCCCCATATAACCTCCCCGCCACTTAAAAGAGGATTTATACATATATAATTACAGTATACCACTGTTACTAATCTAAAATACACTATACAAAGACCAA
Organism: Phyllobates terribilis; assembly: GCF_046119375.1. Classification (NCBI taxonomy): domain Eukaryota; kingdom Metazoa; phylum Chordata; class Amphibia; order Anura; family Dendrobatidae; genus Phyllobates; species Phyllobates terribilis. The sequence continues at coordinate 8,577,693 of NW_027362816.1, forward strand.
TATTCCCAAAATTACTACTATACAAGGCCAAAATGATCCTGCTACACAATGTCCTCTACCATCACCACCACACAGTGAATCCATATATGAAAGAAAACCCCGCAGGGTAAAAGACCATCAAAGGAGTCCAGGGAGTATAAAATCTATCATATTTATTCAGCAATAGAAAAATAGGATGATGGGGGAAGGGACACAACACATATGTGATTGTTAGACGTGTAAGCGAAAAAAAGCAAGGCACGCAAGGAAGGGGCCATTCCAGGTATAATGGCTGTCTATAGTATCATCATGGGTGTACTAAAATATCCCAAAATAGACACCGCATATATTCCACTGGGGGCAACAGTCATCATATGCAGGTGCATCTCACTAAATTAGAATATCATCAAAAAGTTAATTTATTTGAGTTCTTCAATACAAAAAGTGAAACTCCTATATTATATAGAGTCATTACAGACAGAGAGATCTATTTCAAGTGTTTATATCTGTTAATGTTGATGATTATGGCTTACAGCCAATGAAAACACTAAAGTCATTATCTCAGTAAATTAGAATAATTAACAAAAAACTCCTGCAACGGCTTCTTAAGTGTTTAAAAATGTCCCATAGTCTGTTTCAGTAGGCTCCACAATCATGGGGAAGACTGCTGACTTGACAAATGCCAAGAAGGCAGTCACTGACACCATCCATTAGATCCCAGAGTTCCAATTTTCCTTTGGAAATCAAGGTCCCAGAGTCTGGAGGAAGAGTGAAGAGGTCACAATCCAAGCTGCTGGAGGTCTAGTGTGAAGTTTCCACAATCAGTGATGGTTTGGGGAGCCATGTCATCTGCTGGTGTAGGTCCACTGTGTTTTATCAAGAACAAAGTCAGCGCCGCCGTCTACGAGGAAATTTTACAGCACTTCATGCTTCCCTCTGCCGACAAGCTTTTTGGAGATGGAAATTTCATTCTCCAGCAGGACTTGGCACCTGTCCACACTGCCAAAAGTACCAATACCTGGTTTACACACAACAGTATCACTCTGCTTAATTGGTCAGCTAACTCACATGCCCTTAACCCCATAGAGAATCTATTATAGAGAAACTATGGGGTATTGTCAAGAGGAAGATGAGAGACACCAAACCCAACAATGCAGACGAGCTGAAGGTTGCTATCAAAGCAACCTGGGCTTCCATAACACCTCAGCAGGGCCACAGGCTGATCGCCTCCATGCCACGCCGCATTGATGCAGTAATTGATGCAAAAGGAGCCCTGACCAAGTATGAGGGCATTTACTGAACATACATTTCAGTAGACCAACATTTCGGATTTTAAAAACATTTTTCAAGCTGATGTTATAAAGTATTTTAATTTACTGAGATAATGACTTTTGTGATTTCATTGGCTGTAAGCTATAATCAGTGGCGTACCGCCAATGGTGGCAGGCCACACCACTGCTATGGGGCCCGTGAGCCTCGGGGGAGCGAGGAGGATAGGTGAGTATTGGGGGGGTAGGAGGTTGCAGTGATGGGGCCACACATACCAGGATTGGGGGGTGAGGAGGCTATACATACCAGGATTGCGGGATGAGGGGGCCATGCATACCAGGATTGGGGGATGAGGGGCCACACATACCAGGATTGTTGGATGAGAAGGCCACACATACCATTCCTGACCCCATTTCTGGCGATTGGATATTTCCCTGGATCTCATGTATCCTGCTGCATATTGCTGTATATAACATAGGCTTACGTCATGTGAACAATGGCCAAATAGCTGTTGGCTGAGAACTCGTCCTGTATGATAAAATCTGCGATGGAGGTTCCTAATACGGCTTCCAACGAAGATGTGAAATCATCCAAATGTGTATAAGAACTAGCAAGTGATAAAGGAGACAATGGCTGGTAGGTAATAAGTCATTACCTGTCTGCCAATATCTTCTTCTGGAAGACTTCAAGATATCATGTATTACATATTACATATTATTCTGAAAGAGCACCATGTAATACCACATGTGTCCTGGAGAGGCCACTACGTCCAGCAAAACACAGCTGATTGCTGAGGGTGTTCACTGCCAGACCCCCGACTATCAACTGATCGCCTGCAAGTCCTCATTTGGGGGCAGGAGTTGTTCACACTTGGCATATTTTGTGATTCATGAGGGGAGGACAGTAGCCGGATATAGACTTTTTCTATAAAGTCAGATTAAAGGGGTTTTCAGGAATGTTTTATGTAATATATAGGAGGTTCCCAGTGGTAAAGAAAACACACAGAGCTTTACTTTCTCCTGCTGCTCCAGCTCTGGATCTTCAGCGCTTCCTGTGCTCTATTGTGACAGGCTGCAGGGGTGATGGCTCAACTTCAGCACACATCATTGCTGCAGCCAATCACTGAGCTTAGAAGCTCTGTCAGCGTGGCCACTGAGCCAAGTGATTGGCTGCAGAGCTGCAGTCATGATGTCACCCTTGAAGCCAGTGACTAAAGATCAGCGGCAGCGGTGAAGTGCTGGAACTGGAGCAGGAGGTAGTAAAGCTTCATCTGTTCTACTTAAGTGACGATTTATAGGATTTATATTTAAGTGATGAAAAATAATTCAGAAATTTGTAAAAAAAAATAATAAAAATAATTTGCTTGTGTCGCCACTTTCCGAGATCCGAAAGCCGTGGCGTTTCCATGTTTCGGGAATGGGGCTGCGTGAGGGCTAGTTTTTTCCACCCCAAACTGATGGTTATATTGATATCATTTTGGGGTATATGCAATGTTTTGATTGTCTGTTATGATATATTTTTTTCTTGTTGCAACGACTGAAAATCTGTAATTCTGGCATTTTATTTAATGTTCTAGTTACGCCGTATACTAAATGGATTAATTTATTTTATATTTTGATGGATCTGACTTTTACCAACGCAGCGATACCAAATATGTGTATTTTTTAAATGTTTTATATTTCTTAATTTTTAATGGGGGGAAAACTGGGATGATTTGAACTTTTATACTTTTTTCATTTTTTTTTACTTTTCACTGTATTTGTTAGTCTCTTTAGGGAGCATTGCTATATATAGCAGAAATCACGATCTCCTATGAACACTAGCAACAGGCTGGCTGTCACAGGAATACAGTGATGACAGGCAGTGTGCAGTGATGGGGCCACACATACCAGGATTGGGGGGTGAGGGGGCCATGCATACCAGGATTGGGGGTTGAGGGGGCCACACATACCAGGATTGGGGGATGAGAAGGCCACACATACCAGGATTGGGGGATGAGGAGGCCATACATATCAGGATTGGGGAATGAGGGGGCCACACATACCAGGATTGGGGGATGAGGGGGCCACGAATACCAGGATTGGGGGATGAGGGGGGGCACGCATACCAGGATTGGGGGATGATGGGTGCCATGCATACCAGGATTGAGGATGAGGGGGGCCCTATATACCAGGATTGGGGGATGAGGGGTGCCATACATACCAGGATTGGTGATGAGGGGTGCCATACATACCAGGATGGTGAAATTTTCCAGTAGCTGCTGCATTTCCCACCCTAGGCTTATACTCAACTCAATACGTTTTCCCAGTTTTTTTTGTGGTAAAATTAGGGGGACTCGGCTTATACTCGGGTCGTCTTATTTAAAACATACGGTATTTTAAAATCAGTGAGTACGTGGTGCCCATAATACTGCAGGACTGTGTGGTGCATTATACTATATGGGGGCTGCATTTTACCCTTTGGGGTGTGAAATATACTGTATGGAGGACTATGGGGAGTGCAATATATTCTATCGAGGACCATGGGAAGTTCATTATACTATATGGAGGATTATGGGGGGTGCATTATACTATATGGAGGATTTTGGAGGGTGTATTATACTATATGGAGGATTATGGGTGGCATATTATACTATATGGAAGTCTATGTGGGGCCATTATGATATTTTGGGGGCTATTTGGGGGGCTGTTATACTGTATGAAAGCAATTATATGGTGTGAAGGTTTGTATGGGGTCCATCATACTGTTTGGAGGGCTGTGTGGGGCCATTATACTGTTTGGAGGGCTAGTGTGGGCCATTATACTGTATGTAGGCCCATTATACTGTATGGAGGGCTGTGTGGGGGTCACAGTTGGGTGAATCATACTGTGTTAGGGTCACCATACTTTGCCTTGGGAGTTGAAGTGGGGTACAATAAGGTCATTATACTGTTCATGTAGAGGCTAATGTGGAGGAATGCACCATGGGGGTATCATACTGTGTTTGGGGGGCACTTTTATTGGCATCATACTTCATGGGGGCAATGAAAGAGGGATCTAGGACTTCAGTAGGAGGAACATTAGAAAAACGAAGTAAAGGCTGGAAAGTTGTGAGATCGGCTCTTCTGTGACACAGACAAATATTTCTTTATTTTTTTGGTGGGGGGGGGTCCAATTAGAGCTTCTGCTATGGGGTCTCATGATTTCTATGTGCGCCCCTGGCCATAATCATCAACATTAACAGAAATAAACACTTGAAATAGATCACTTTGATTGTAATGACTTTATATAATATATGAGTTTCATTTTCACCATTGAAGAACTAAAATAAATAAACTTTTTGATGATATTCTAATTTAGTGAGATGCACCTGCATATATAAGGGGTGTGGGTGCCATCATACTATAAGGGGCTATAGGAGTCATCATGCTATATATGAGGGGCAGTGGGGCCATCATATTATATAAAATGGGGAGTGGGTGCCAGAATACAGTTTATAAGGGGCTGTGGGGCCATCATACAGTATAAAGGGAGCTGTAGGGGCCATAATATAATGTACAAGTGGGTGTGGGGGCCATCATACAGTATATATTGGGCAGTGGGGGCCATCATACAGTACTGTATATATGGGGCTGTGAGGGCCATTATACAGGATATAGGGAGTTGTAGGGACCATCATGCCAGTTATAAGGAGTTGTAGAGACCATCATACAGTGCATAGAGAGCTGTGGGGACCATCAGACAATGCATAGGGAGCTGTGGAGACCATCATACAGTGCATAGGGAGATGTGGGGACCATTATGCAGTGCATAAGGAGCTGTGGGGACTATTTTGCAGTGCATAGCGAGCTGTAGGGACCATTATGCGGTGCATAGGGACATGTGGGGACCATCATACAGGGCATAGCGAGCTGTGGGGACCATTATGCAGTGTGTACGGAGCTGTGGGGACCATCATACAGTGTACAAGGAGCCGTGGGGACCATCATACAGTGTACAAGGAGCCGTGGGGACCATCATACAGTGTACAAGGAGCCGTGGGGACCATCATACAGTGCATAAGGAGCTGCAGTGACCATCATACAGTGCGTATACAGCTGTGGGGACCATCAGACAATGCATAGGGAGCTGTGGAGACCATTATACAGTGCCTAAGGAGCTGTGGGGACCATCATACAGTGCATAGGGAGATGTGGGGACCATCATACAGGGCATAGGGAGCTGTGGGGACCATTATGCAGTGCATAGGGAGCTGTGGGGACCATCATACCGAGCGTAGGGAGCTGCGGGGACCATCATACAGTACATAAGGAGCCGTGGGGACCATCATTCAGTGCATAAGGAGCTGCGGGGACCATCATACAGTGCGTAGAGAGCTATGAGGACCATCATACAATGCATAGGGAGCTGTGAAGACCATCATACAGTGCATAGGGCACTGTGAGGACCATCATGCAGAGCGTAGGGAGCTGTGGGGACCATCATACAGAGCATAGGGAGCTGTGGGGACCATCATACAGGGCATAGGGAGCTGTGGGGACCATCATACAGTGTCTAGGGAGCTGTGGGGACCCTCATACAGTATCTAAGGAGCTGTGGAGATCATCATACAGTGCGTAGGGAGCTGTTAGGACCATCATACAGTGTCTAGGGAGCTGTGGGGACCATCATGCAGTGTATAGGGATCTGTGGGGACCATCATACAGTGAATAGGGAGCTGTGGGGACCATCATACAGTGTGCAGTGAGCTGTGGGACTATCATACACTATACAGGGTGCTATGGGGGCACTCTGGACATTATTTCTTTTAAATGGGTGCATCATCAGAAATTTCTTCTTTCACCACCCCGAAATCATCGTCCATAGACTTGAAGAAGAACTTTGTAGTTGGGTGTAGTTTGATTGTGGCTTTAAGGGGGCATTATTACTTATAGGGGATACTCAACGGTATTTGTTGCTTGGAGGGAACACTTCAGATATTGAAACTTTCATAAGAGCATATCTGGCATTATTACTTGCTAGGTAGCACAGTGGGGTCTTTACTACTTTCTATGGGACGCTATTATTTTTATAGGTCCCCTCTATCTGGCACACAGTCTTTGTAGCATTAATTGGTGGAGGGTAATCATAGTAATGACATAATTTTTGAAGTATTGAGGTTCCTATTCCATGTCGGAGGAGCAGGCAGCATGGGGAGGTTGTGCAGGGTGGGAATAGATGGGGATGGTGCTGGAAATGTGAGAAGTCAGATGGTCTTTGTACAGTGTGTTTTTATGTAGAGGCAATGGTCATATCATAATACTATGTACTCACTGTGTAGTGTTGATGGTAGAGGGCATTGTGTAGCGGGATTATTATTGCCTTGTATAGAAGTAATTTTGGGAATATTGGTCTTTCAGTTGTGTATTTTAGGTTAGCAACAATGGTGTACTGTAATTATATATGTATAGGTCCTCTTTTAAGTGGCGGGGAGGTTGTATGGGGAAACACCTACTTTGGGGCTTTGGCCCCTGATCTTTTAGGACCCTAGCAACGTCCCGGCATACAAGGGATATCGCGGGGCACAAAGTGTTCTGGACGTTTCCTTTACAGTATGAAGCATTTTCCACACAGTATCCTTCCTCTGTAATATACTCCAGGACTGGTGAGGCGCACTGTCGCTCCCTATTTCTCCATAACTCGGCCTCAGCACTGCAGTGCTGATCAGCAGGTCTGCTTACTTGTTCTTCGGTTTCGCGCACTATGTCTTCCACTACTGGCGCCCTTGAACCCTTGCACTCGTGACTCCCACTAGTACATCATATTCAGTGCTGCTTTGGGGTCCGTAACTCGGTGTCCAATCCAAGGACCCTTCTCTGTAAGGCCACTCTGTCTCATCTGTCCAATTAAGTCGGGTGCACTTCATGGCCGCCTCATATAGAATGAATGGAGCAGCATTTTAGCATGCGTACCACCGTTCCAATCTAAAGGGGATGAAGGTTCCTGTAGATTGGAGCTTGTTTTCATTGGACAACCCCTTTAATTTTTCACACACTGTTTCTGCATTTAAGTCTATTTTTTTGGTAAATATTCGATGACCTGGTGTAATTTGTGATGTGTTGTTCTTCACCTGAGGTTGTATTGACCTCATTTTATAACTTCTAAGCATCAGACTTTTTTTTAATATATCCTGAACAGAACACAATAGAATTGTATGGAAAACATTATTGTGTTCTTCACAATTCAAGGCGACGTGTCCTTATGAGATCTTTTTCTTGAAGGTATATGGCCCTCAGGTTCTTTATCACCATGCAATCTGAAGAGCCAACTTAGACTAAGAGTGGCCACCACTGGGCATACACCATGGAGCAGCAAGGGCGAGCAATCTGTCCCTCCAATTGTGTGGGTACTTATTGCTTAGGGAATGTCAGTCCTGTTCTTCTTTTTAAGAGGGTTCACTGTCTGTGCATCTCTGTGCCCGAAGAATATTAACCTGGTGTTACTGTATTACTGCTGTTCCAAGTGGCAAGCACATGGTTCTCTTAGAGACAGGACCCTTGTTTAAACCCAAGTAGACTTGAATTGGAAAGGCCACTGGTCTGGACCAGGACTCTGGTTGTGGACGGTGATGGCGGCATGCACGGTTTCTATGTACGTGTCTGTGTGTAGTCAGAAAAGCATTTCAGTGGTGGCCTAATAACTGCAAGGACCGACGGAGGTGTTGGACAAAGGTAAACGAGTGGCTGCAGAACGGTTGGTAAATGTGGCCACTTCATGGGAATATTGGCCACTGATGACTGAGGCCTCCCTCCTGGTCTGGTCCTGGAGCCCCCCGGCCACTTGTTGAATATCTTTCCTGTTTTTTACTGTTACACAAGACCCTGTGTCTCCTGTATTCTGCGGCTGCGTCCCGTTCTTCAGTCTTCTTTCTGTAGCATGGTGTGTACGACGTCCTGGATACAATGTTACTGCTCCATCACAGACTGAACCCCAGAACAATTGTCATGGAATTTGGTACCAGAGTTCTCTCTGTGTATGGAGCCCCCATATTTTGTGATTACTCTTATCATTCTCACTGTGTAAGGTGAAATCCAGGAAAAAAAAACACACAAAACAATATATATATATAATTAATTTTTTTATTGAAATAGCAATAAGCAACATTGTAATGAAAATATTACTGGTCCTTTAAGTAATTAAACTATGGTCACAGTCACTCTCAGATTGCCCCGGTGGAGACCACAAAACGAGCTGCGGTCATTGGGGACCACCTGAGAGTCATTGGGACCCAAAGATCCAGAAGAAGGCAAAGAAACCCCCCCAAAAGAATTCTGATTCAGGGGGGAAAAAAAATCCTTCCTGACCCCATTTCTGGCGATTGGATATTTCCCTGGATCTCGTGTATCCTGCTGCATATTGCTATATATAACATAGGTTTACTTTATGTGAACAATGGCCAAATAGCTGTTGGCTGAGAACTCGTCCTGTATGATAAAATCTGCGATGGAGGTTCCTAATACGGCTTCCAACGAAGATGTGACATCATCCAAATGTGTATAAGAACTAGCAAGTGATAAAGGAGACAATGGCTGGTAGGTAATAAGTCATTACCTGTCTGCCAATATCTTCTTCTGGAAGACTTCAAGATATCATGTATTACATATTACATATTATTCTGAAAGAGCACCATGTAATACCACATGTGTCCTTGAGAGGCCACTACGTCCAGCAAAACACAGCTGATTGCTGAGGGGGTTCACTGCCAGACCCCCGACTATCAACTGATCGCCTGCAAGTCCTCATTTGGGGACAGGAGTTGTTCACACTTGGCATATTTTGTGATTCATGAGGGGAGGACAGTAGCCGGATAGAGACTTTTTCTATAAAGTCAGATTAAAGGGGTTTTCAGGAATGTTTTTATGTAATATATAGGAGGTTCCCAGTGGTAGAGAAAACACACAGAGATTTACCTCCGAAGCCCACAGGCTGCAAAAAGTGAACCCTGAAGCCATAGGGCTGCAAAAAGTGAACCCTGAAGCCGTAGGGCTGCAACAGAGTGAGGCCAGAAGCCATAGGGCTTCAACAGAGTGAGGCCAGAAGCCGTACGGCTGCAACAGAGTGAGGCCAGAAGCCGTACGGCTGACAAAGTAAACCTCATTAATGGCCGCCATAAAAATCCACTTCTTCTTTTTCTTCCGGCATCATCCAGGATCAGATCCACAGATTACTGCTTTATACCGGAATCAGTAATTGTATTATTACATAGAATTATTGATGACGTTACATCTTCTCATCTTCTTCTCATTCAGGTCTCTACAATATCGGATCCTCTCAGTGAAGATCTTCTATAGAAGAGAATTTTCCTCGAAGGATAGGGAGCGAGACAAGATGGCGGAGAGGATATTCCACCTCACCCTAGAGATCCTCTTCCGGCTTACTGGAGAGGTGAGAGATTCTGATGACGTCACATTACATCATTCTTATCTATGGGAATAACAGATGGACAGAACTGGAGAGGTGAGGACTCTGGAAATGTCTGGAGGGAGATTTAATAATGTGTCTCTCCATAACCAGGATTACACAGTAGTGAAGAAGACCTCTAGTGAGTGCTGTCAGGACCCTGTGTCTGAGGGATGGAGAAGACCCCTGAGCCTAATCACAGGACCTCCACCTCACCCCCTGATACATGAGGATATCAATGACCAGAAGATCCTAGAACTCACCTACAAGATGATTGAGCTGCTGACTGGAGAGGTGACACTGCTGGGAATGCTGGGACATTATACAGTAACGCTATGGAGGGATCGGGGGGATGACGGTATCATTGTATGTGTCAGGTTCCTATAAGGGGTCAGGATGTCGCCGTCTATTTCTCCATGGAGGAGTGGGAGTATTTAGAAGGACACAAAGATCTGTACAAGGACGTCATGATGGAGGTTCCCCAGCCCCTCACATCACCAGGTAATAGACAGGACTAAATACACACGGCCTATAATTATCTGTATGTAAAGAATGAATTCAGTCCCTGTATGTGTTTCCTCCAGATCTATCCAGTAAGAGGACAACACCAGAGAGATGTCCCCGTCCTCTTCTTCCACAGGACTGTAAACAAGAAGACCCCAATGTTCCTCAGGATCATCAGGTAGATGGAGAGAAGGTGTCATGAGATCTCCCCTATGATGTGTAGATGGCTGTGATGGTCTTGTGGTCAGTCTTGTTTTTCCCCGTCTCCCATGACAGCACCACCTGAGAGAGAGGGTATCCACTAATCAAGGACAGGAAACCTACTGAACAAAAGGGTGGTACCTCTCCTTTTCATCAATATGGTTTCCGGTCCTTGAAGGAACCTAGAGAGTAAAGTAACGGTACAATTGAACTTACCCAAGTCTGGTTGGTGTCTGCAAGGATCTGGGATGCTGACAGATCTGGAGACACGACCGCTGGCCAGGACGTTGGGGTGTGCAGTTGCATGACCACTTTGTTGAACGTGGTTGGCGTGCCCCGTGTTGAGTGCGCTGGAGTTATGGCAACCCAGATCTGCGCAAGCGCGAGGCGCACTAGTGGGATATCTAGCGCGCCCTGCTGAGGAAGTGTGCCAGAAAGCAATGCGACAGTAAAATGCAGGGGCTGTTTATGCACAGGGCTCGCCGGTATGCTCCCTTCACACCGCTTGCTGGAAGGAAAAGTCTGACCCCGAAATAATGCGAGATTTCTGGGGGGAGATCAGCAGCAGACGCTGGAGCTGTGGCGTCCCTCCGGTATATAGTGGACGGTTGACCACCAGATGGTGGAGGCCGGCAGCTTTCCTCTTGATGCCATGGATATGCTGGAGTTCTTTGCTAGGAGGGGACTAAGAAGTGTAGCGCCAAGCTAAAAGATAAAGACTGTGCGGCGATAACTTACCCAGCACATATATGAAGAGATTCTTCTATTCTGAAGACCACCTCTGAAGAAACCCCCAACTTTGCCATGGATTTTAAATCCATAATTAGGATAGAAGTTACAGACTCCATTAATTCACTGATTCAGCAGGAAAGTGGTAAAAGGGAGAAAAGACCCAAACAGCAGGCCGCTGATTCAGAAGAGTCTGTAATATCTGAGGATAGAGACGAATCGGACTCCTCTTCTTCCTCATCCTCTGATAGTGATACAGGGGGTAGGCAGTGTTTTCCTACAGAAGACACAGATATATTGGTAAAGAACTACTATGGGCATGTCAGATACTAAAACCCCAAGAACAGTCCAGGACATTATGTTTCGGGGGTTTGGAATAAAAGAAAAATTGCATATTTCCGGTTAGTGAGAGAATTTAAATATTCATTAATAGGGAATGAAGGAAGCCTGAGAAAAGGGATCCACTGCCCTCGTCATCCAAAAGCAGATGTCTGTTTGATGAGGAAGAAGCAGCCATGTGGGACAAAACCCCTAAAATAGACATGGCGGTGGCCAAGTCAACCAAAAGATCTACCCTGCCCTTTGAAGATCCTCTTGATAAAAAAGTGGATGTGTTTCTGAAGCAGATATGGAAGTCTTCAGAAGGGGCAATAAAACCAGCAGTTTGGGCAACCTGCATGGCCAGATCCATGATGATTTGGTTACAGCAGTTAGAGGATAAGATTAAGAACAACGTCCCTAAGGATATAATTCAAGGTGCAGCTACTTTCCTCGCAGACACTTCGACAGACTCAGTGATGTTTGCAAACAGATCGGCAAACCTATAAAATGCTGCACTTAGAGAACTATGGCTCAAGAGCTGGCCGGGGGATGTTCAGTCCAAGGTCAAGCTATGCCCAATTCCATGCGAAGGAGAATTTCTCTTCGGACGGGCACTAGATGATATACTGGACTAGGCAGGAGATAAGAGAATTTCCCGGAGGTGCCAGTGCAGGAGCAGGGGAAGGGATTCTATTCCCCCTATTCCTAATAAAAAAAAACAGATGGCACCTTCAGGACCATAGTGAACCTGAAAGAAAGGGGTGAACAAATTTCTAGTCTACTGGCCCTTCAAAATGGAGACCATAAAATGCTATTTCCAGAGTGTTTTATATGAGATTGCTAGATGTGAAGGACGCCTATGAACACATCCCAATCTATATGGAAGATCAGACATTCTTGAGGGTGGCCTTGTATATAAACGAACAAGTCGGGCACTTCTAGTACAGAGCGCTAGCCTTTGGCCTATCTATGGCTCTGAGGGTATTTACAAAAATTATATAGAAGTTGCAGCGCATCTCCGGTAGCAGAATACCCTAATAATCCTCTACTTGGACGATATTCTAGTGGTAGACAGGTCAATAGAGCACTGCAGTTGTCAACTGATAACAATCAGAACCATTCTGACCAGGCTGGGATGACTGCTAAACCTATAAAAATCAAAACTGGAACCACAGAGGGTTCAGTCATTCTTAGGACTTGAGCGCAAGAAAGCAGACTTGTCTACTGCCGGAAAAAAAGAAGGTCAAGGTCATGGTTAGTGTTGAGCGAATTTGTTCGGCATGTCAAATTCGGGTTCGTATTCGGGGTTCCGACTTGTTCGCGCCAAAAAACATCCCTGATTTTCCATGCTGTCACGCAGATGTTATCTCCGGTGGGGCGTGATCTCGGCCTCCCAGGTTTCCTTGGAGATGTCTAGGAGACCCCTTGGATGCCGGCCATATAGAAGCTCGAATGGAGAGAAGCCAGTGGAGGCTTGGGGAACTTCTCTGACGGAGAAAAGTAGAAACGGAAGCAAGTAGTCCCAGTCTCGACCTATCCTTCTCAATGACCTTTTTGAGCATCGCTTTCAGGGTCTTATTGAAGCGCTCCACCAGGCCATCAGTTTGCGGATGGCAAACGCAGGTTCGCAGCTGAGTAATCTAAAGCACTTTGCACAGCTCCTTCATCACCTTGCTCATGAATGGGGTTCCTTGGTCCATCAGGATTTCCTTCAGCAGGCCGGTCCTAGCAAAGATGTTGACAAGTTCCCGAGCTAAGTTCCGTAAGGGTACCCCTTCGGGGTACCGGGTCGCATAGTCCATGACGACCAAGATGTATTGATGGCCCTGGGCCAATTTAATTAAGGGACCCACGAGGTACATGGCAATCTTCTCAAAGAGAACTTCTATCACAGGTAGTGGAACTAAGAGACTACGGACGTGCGAGGTGGGCTCGGTTATCTGGCAGGTGGGGCAGGACCTACAATAGTTTAAGATCTCCCGGTAGCATCCTGGCCAATAAAACCTCCTCACTATTCGCTCCTGAGTTTTTTTCAACCCCTAGGTGTCCCCCCCGCAGAATATGTGAGTGGGCCATGTCTAATACCCTCCGACGGTATGGCCCAGGAACTAACAGCTGTTCCACTACCTATTCACCTTTCAGTTTGGTTACCTGGTACCCCCTGAATTGCAAAGTGTGGGTACCGCCCCCGACTCTTGGGCAACACCATTACAAACTGTAAGATTGTCCCACGCCCCTTTCAAGGTCAAGTCCCGAACTTGAGCTGCCCCAAAGTTCTCTCCGGGCACCTCTAACTCAGGGAGGTCGGCCTCCTCAGTCACAGTCTCGTCCTCCTCACCGACAAGGACACACAGTGGAAACCGATCCACTTCCAATGTCGACCGAGGTATTTCTAGGGTCCTGGCTTTTGTCTCCGTGATGGAGTCTGGATCCCTTCCCCCACAAATCCCAGAACAAGGGAAAATCACGCCCCAATATGATGGAATGTATCAGGTCCTTGACCAACCCGACCTCGTGGGATTGGGCGCCACAGTCTGTTTTGACTGTCACTCTGGCCACCGGGTAGTTCTTGGCATCCCCATGTATGGAGCGGATGCCCAAAGATCTGGCGGGGATCAGCAGGTGGGGAAGGGTGGCACTGATCGAGGTCACCAGAATCCCGGAGTCCAATAGCCCCAGGTTCATCACTCCTTTAACGGACACGGCACACACCTGCGGCCCCTCGCCGGGTTGACAGTCCACACTGCAGGCTGGGTAAGCATAGTATGAACATCGTCTGCCTAGACTGCAGTCCATTGGCTCAGCAGACGTATGACACTGGGTGGCTACGTGTCCCGGATTGCGACATCGCCAACAGGTCACATCCTTCACAACAGACCTTGCAGCCCCTTCAGTGGAAGTGGAATGCCCCCCAGTTGTGGCTCTTAACCCTTTCCGTGGTGAACCCACTCCCTTTTGGGCACTCCAGTAAGGGGAGCTGGCTATCTCGGGTATCCCCAGGGATTTTTCGACCACTTGGAATCTCTCTACCAGACCTATGAGGTCGTCTGCATTCCGAGGGTCGCCCTGGGTAACTCAGGTCTGCACCGGCCTGGGTAGGGAATGGATGAACCTGTCCATTACCACACGCTCAACCATCTGGGCAGGAGAGGAAGACTCTGGCTGCAGCCATTTCTGGACAAGATGTAACAAGTCAAACATTTGTGAGCGTGGAGGTCTGTCGCCAGCATACGCCCAGTGGTGGACCCTTTGTGCTCTGACAGACATAGTCACTCCTGAGCGTGCCAATATTTTGGTTTTTAATTTGGCATATTCCTTTGCGTCCTGTAATGTCAAATTGTAATAAGCCTTCTGCGGGTCCCCAGTCAAATATGGCGCCAGAACCTCCACCCACTGCTCCAGCGGCAATTTCTCCCGTTCCGCTACCCTCTCAAAAACAGTCAGGAACACCTCAATATCATGCCCCGGGGTCATCTTCTGTAACGCTTTCCTTACCGTCTTCCTGATGTATGCATCATCACTTGGACTTGACGGAAGCCGTCGCCTTGCCACGGATCACCTCTAAAAGTAACTCGATCTGCTGTTATTGGTGATGCTGATCCTGTTGCTGCTGTTTCTGGAGCTGAACTTGTTGTATCAGCAGCTTAGTGGTCTCTTGTTGCTGCTGTAGCTGCTCACGGTGCTGCTGTTGCATTCTCTGCTGCATGCTCTGCAAGTGCTGCTACTGCATGGTCTGCTGGCTCTGCACCAGGTGCTTAATTAGCTCTTCCATGGTGCCGGACGTCTCCTGCTGGCTGGCAGCCTTCACCCAAGACATCCACCGGTCTCTGTAGCAGGTACACGTGTTCCTGGAATCTTGCCCGCATTCTCCACCAGCTGTGGTAAGATAAGACGCCTCACTCGGTCGCTTCCGGAAGTAGACTCAGGAACCGTGTTTTCTCTGCAGGCTTTATTTAGTGGCATAAAGCTCCGCAGCTCCAGCAAAACTAAACACAGCCTTACTGGCAAAACAACAAAACAAAAGATAAACGAAAGCACAGTCCATAGCAGTGTGGGATTAGCAACACAGGTTGTAGTCCCAGCATTCAGCTCCTCTCTGAGCTGTGGTCTTCCAGTCTGGAGTCTTTGCCACTCCAAACTCACAACAGAGAAAAAAAACCAGGACTGAACATTTAAACATTGTTCAGCCACACCCTGAGGTGGAGGTATGGGGAATGAAATCCCTCCCATCTCTATTTCATTCCGATAAAACCACGCTTTTTAAGAGTTAACCCCCCAGCATATAAAATGCTGGCAGAAAGTTTATTGGTTCTAGTTCACATAGGCTAGCAACCAGTGTGACACATACCTCCCTTCATATACCATACCAGTGACTCTGGCACAACAATAGTTAGATCTTTGTCTCAACACTGCTCCAAGTCTCACGCTATGGGAGGAACTTGTCAATCACTGGGAAAGTCCTGGGCCAAATCTTCTTTTTTTTGGGGGGGGGGGGGAGTGTGAAGACACGAGGGTCTGTGGGTGGTCTCATTCACTGGCCCGGCTGTCTTTAGATAGACCGCATGGGCCAGGGCTCATCCCATTATCCCATTGAACTCCCACACTCCTTCCCCATGGGCATAATATTACTGAAACAGCATAGGGTAGGGTAAAACAGTGTGGCAATACTTTATTGAACCACCAAACAGACAATAATAAATAGGACAGTCCCAGCAAATACACAAGATGGTGCAAAAGACAGAGTCTCACCCTTCCGCTGGCTCGCCGGAATTAGAGCAGCTGTGACTTCAGGGCATCCAAGGCCTACTAACTAGTGATGAGCGTTGTTCTACTCGAACTGTTCGCCAATCTCAAATTCGAGCTGTTTTGGGCGGTGTTCGAGCCGTTCGGCGAACACGAACAATTTGAGAAAAATTCGGCTGTTCGAGGTTATGTTCGATAACTGTTCGTGCACCAAAATCATAACTGGATTTTTTCTCAGTAATGATGAAAATTAATGTTAATACGCAGTTTGAGTGTACAGCAGGGTGGGGGGAGGGGCAGGGGATGGATCTCTGCAGGAACAATGAAGATCTCCAATTTTTTCTCTTTCCCGCATTTACAGTGGGGAGGTGCAATCTGTCAGCCTATCAGCAGCGCACACACGGAGCGAAGTGCTTTTTTTCACACAAGCAAGGGCATGTGTCATTGGCAGTGTATGTCACATGTCCTTGCCCTATAAGACCAAGCCATTTTCCCCGTCGCCACCATTTTCTCACTGCTGCAGCTGCGTGTTAGACGGCACCGCTGTTGCTGTGTGCGCTATACCTTGTTAATTTCAAGCCAATTTTCGCACAAATCTACAGATAGCTTGGGAGTAGGGAATAGTTGTGATTGCAGTCCTTTTAAGGACTAGGTTACAGCATTTCCTACGACTTTTATCAGGCAGGTCTGTGCTCTTAAATAGATAGATTGTGGGAGTAAAGACTAATTGTAATTGGAGTCCTTTTCAGGACTAGGTTACATCAGTTCCTATCAGTTTTTGCCAGGCAGGTCTGTGCCAGTGCTGTGCAAGTTTTTTTCACAGCATTTGGCTGAATCTAGCAAAGCTAATCCTTTTTGGCCTATTGCAGAGTGTGTTAGTCAGTGGAGTAGCCTATCTGTGTTGCAAGATATACCACCTGTGTATAGAATACCAATTTTTTTACTGCACCTAGTGAAGTAAAATCTTTTGGGCATAGCATCATTCTATTAGTCCATCTATACTGACCTCCATCAGGTTGCAAATTGAATATAATTTTTTTCTGCATCTAGCTCTGAAAAAATATTGGGCTTCTAGCTGTGTGTGGGACTTGTTGTATTAGTCCATCTATACTGACCTCCATCAGGTTGCAAACTGAATATTTTTTTTTTTTCTGCATCTACCTCTGAAAAAATATTGGGCTTCTAGCTGTGTGTGGGACTTGTTCTATTAATCCATCTATACAGACCTCCATCAGGTTGCAAACTGAATATATTTTTTTCTGCATCTACCTCTGAAAAAATATTGGGCTTCTAGCTGTGTGTGGGTCTTGTTCTATTAATCCATCTATACAGACCTCCATCAGGTTGCAAACTGAATATATTTTTTTCTGCATCTATCTCTGAAAAAATATTGGGCTTCTAGCTGTGTGTGGGACTTGTTGTATTAGTCCATCTATACAGACCTCCATCAGGTTGCAAACTGAATATATTTTTTTCTGCATCTACCTCTGAAAAAATATTGGGCTTCTAGCTGTGTGTGGGACTTGTTGTATTAGTCCATCTATACTGACCTCCATCAGGTTGCAAACTGAATATATTTTTTTCTGCATCTACCTCTGAAAAAATATTGGGCTTCTAGCTGTGTGTGGGACTTGTTCTATTAATCCATCTATACAGACCTCCATCAGGTTGCAAACTGAATATATTTTTTTCTGCATCTACCTCTGAAAAAATATGTGACCTTCTAGCAGTGTGTGGGACTTTCTCTATTAGTCCATCTATACTGACCTCCATCAGGTTGCAAACTGAATATAATTTTTTTCTGCATCTAGCTCTGAAAAAATATTTGGCCTTCTAGCAGTGTGTGGGACTTTCTCTATTAGTCCATCTATACTGACCTCAATCAGGTTGCAAATTAAAAATAATTTTTATCTGCATCTACAGTACCTCTGAAAAAATATTTGGGCTTCTAGCTGTGTGTGGGACTTGTTCTATTAGTCCATCTATACTGACCTCCATCAGGTTGCAAATTGAATATAATTTTTATCTGCATCTAGCTCTGAAAAAATATTTGGCCTTCTAGCAGTGTGTGGGACTTTCTCTATTAGTCCATCTATACTGACCTCCATCAGGTTGCAAATTAAAAATAATTTTTATCTGCATCTACAGTACCTCTGAAAAAATATTTGGGCTTCTAGCTGTGTGTGGGACTTGTTCTATTAGTCCATCTATACTGACCTCCATCAGGTTGCAAATTGAATATAATTTTTATCTGCATCTAGCTCTGAAAAAATATTTGGCCTTCTAGCAGTGTGTGGGACTTTCTCTATTAGTCCATCTATACTGACCTCCATCAGGTTGCAAATTAAAAATAATTTTTATCTGCATCTAGCTCTGAAAAAATATTTGGCCTTCTAGCAGTGTGTGGGACTTTCTCTATTAGTCCATCTATACTGACCTCCATCAGGTTGCAAATTAAAAATAATTTTTATCTGCATCTACAGTACCTCTGAAAAAATATTTGGGCTTCTAGCTGTGTGTGGGACTTGTTCTATTAGTCCATCTATACTGACCTCCATCAGGTTGCAAATTGAATATAATTTTTATCTGCATCTAGCTCTGAAAAAATATTTGGCCTTCTAGCAGTGTGTGGGACTTTCTCTATTAGTCCATCTATACTGACCTCCATCAGGTTTCAAATTAAAAATAATTTTTATCTGCATCTAGCTCTGAAAAAATATTTGGCCTTCTAGCAGTGTGTGGGACTTTCTCTATTAGTCCATCTATACTGACCTCCATCAGGTTGCAAATTAAAAATAATTTTTATCTGCATCTAGCTCTGAAAAAATATTTGGCCTTCTAGCAGTGTGTGGGACTTTCTCTATTAGTCCATCTATACTGACCTCCATCAGGTTGCAAATTAAAAATAATTTTTATCTGCATCTAGCTCTGAAAAAATATTTGGCCTTCTAGCAGTGTGTGGGACTTTCTCTATTAGTCCATCTATACTGACCTCCATCAGGTTGCAAATTGAATATAATTTTTTTCTGCATCTAACCCAGCCAATAGTTTTGGCCTAATACCACAGTTTGGCCACTCAGCTCTGCTCGGTTCCCATCCATTGTTTTTTTGTGAAAACAACTCCAGAGTTGTGAATTAGTTAACCACCAAAATGAGTGGAAAAAGGCCTGCTGCTGGTGGAAAGGGGAATAGGCGTGTTGGGAAGGGGAAAAAAGGTTGTGTCCGTGGGGTAGGTGTTAAAGCAACAGTAACATCTGCAGAAGAAAGACCATCTTCCAGCCAAACTAAAATGTCTACTTCTTTTAGCGGACAATGTGATAAGATCCCTTTCTTACGGCCACGCCAATCGCTACAAATTCCAGATGAGGCACAAAAACAGCAGGTGCTTCAACGGATATCAAGTGCTCCTTTAAGTGGGCTCTCCTCCACATCAACTTCAACATCACAAATACTCCAGTCCTCAAAGGTGTCACCCCAATCGCACTTGCTTCCTCACAGCTCCCAAATCTCCAGCTGCCCGTCTGAGTATGAGGTAGAACAGATGGTTGAGTCTGCAGAGCTGTTTACTCATACTATAGCCTGGGAATCAGAGGTCGACTCCAGCGCTTCTGTGAATCCAGACGAGGAAATGATCTGCACTGATGCCCAGAATCTTTATGAGTCGGATCCAGGACCAGACGCAGAAGGTTCTGACCATAATGTAGACCCTCATTCCCAAACTGTAACTCCTGTTGGTGGAGACAATGAGGAAGACGATGATAAGACTCAAATACCTGATTGGAGCGACAACTTTAGTTTTTTGTAAGGGCAGGAACAGGTTGGCTCTGAGGACGACGGGTGTGATAACGCACAGGGTGATGATGATGAGGTTGGAGATCCCACTTACTGTCAACCCACAGTCAGCCAAGAGATGAGGTCAGCAGAGGAGGTGGAGGAAGATGCTAGTGACGACGAGGTCAGGTTGCGTCTTCCTGGACAGAGACGTAGTACTGGAAGCACGTCAACAACTGCATCCTCAAACACAACTCTGCCTCTCACCACAAGTCGTGGTGGCTCTTCAGGTCGCATGGGTGCTAAGCCTTGCATAGCCTGGGCATTTTTTCAGATCGATAAAGATGACCCAACTCGTGTTATCTGTAACATTTGTCAGCAAAAGCTAAGTAGAGGCCAAAAAATACATAGTTTGAGTACTTCATGCATGAACCGGCACATGGACATGAAGCATAAGTTGCAGTGGGAAGCTCAGTGTGCTACAATGCGGCCTAGCCGGCCGGGCCAACCACCGTCTGCCATATCTTGTGCATCCGCGGCCTCTTCATCCTCTGTGACTGGGGGGACAGCAGTCACACCTGTTTTGGGGCGCAGACCTGCCACCTCTTTACCCGCAACAGCCAGCGTGATTGGCAGGTCATCATTTTCTTTGGAGGTGGTAACACCAGCTGGTGTTGAGCGCTGTCCGACATCGATAGCACCACCTTTGGATCAAGGCAACCTAACATGTCCGCCTGCATCTTCCTCACAGACCGG
Organism: Phyllobates terribilis; assembly: GCF_046119375.1. NCBI lineage: Eukaryota > Metazoa > Chordata > Amphibia > Anura > Dendrobatidae > Phyllobates > Phyllobates terribilis. The sequence goes on from NW_027362816.1 coordinate 8,598,384, forward strand.
CAGTTTGCCGGGGACACCCTTATCAACCCCGTCTAAGCACAATAGCCAGCCCTCGGTCCCTCAGATGTGGACAAGTAAAAGACCATTTCCTCCTAGCCATGAGAAAGCTAAGAGGTTGAATTTCACCATCTGCAAGCTCTTGGCTACAGAAATGCTGCCTTTCCGCCTGGTGGACACAGAGGATTTTCGAGACCTTATGTCCGTCGCAGTGCCCCAGTACCAGATGCCCAGTCGGCACTACTTCTCAAAGAAAGGTGTGCCTGCGCTCCACCAGCATGTCGCACACAACATCACCTCTTCTTTGAGAAACTCTGTGTGTGACAGGGTGCATTTCACCACAGACACTTGGACGAGTAGGCATGGACAGGGGCGTTACATGTCGCTGACTGGGCACTGGGTAACTATGGTGACAGCAGGACAAGGGGCTGCTGTCCAAGTCTTGCCGTCCCCACGAGTTGTGCGTCAATCCTCTTTATGTCAAAGTTCCTCCACTGCTTCTGCCTCCTCAACCTCCTCTCGGTCTTCCACCTGCACCCAAAGCCTGTCTGGTCATGCCACAAGCTTTCTAACTGCGCAGAAGGGATCCTGCACACCTCCTTACTATGCTGGCAGTAGGGCTCAACGTCATCAGGCGGTTTTTACATTGAAATGTCTGGGAAATGTGAGTCACACAGCTGAGGAGTTGTGGTCAGCTCTGGAGAACCAATTTCATGAATGGTTGTCTCCACTGGACCTGAAACCAGGGAAGGCCGTGTGCGACAATGCTGCAAACCTGGGTGCGGCCCTTCGCCGGGGCAATGTCACACACGTGCCTTGTATGGCTCACGTGTTGAACCTGGTTGTCCGGCAATTTTTAGCCCACTATCCCAGACTAGATGGCCTTCTGCAGAGGGCACGGTCGCTGTGTGCTCACTTCCGCCGTTCGCATCCCGCAGCTCAGCGACTTACATCTCTACAGAAGTCGTTGGGCCTGCCACTTCACCGGCTAAAATGCGATGTGCCTACCCGGTGGAATTCAACTCTGCACATGTTGCAGCGACTGTGGCAGCACCGACAAGCCCTGGTGCAATACGTTCTGACGTATAGCCTGGGCCAACGAGATCCAGAGGTGGGGCAAATCACGCTGGAGGAGTGGTCTCAGATCAGGGACCTATGCACCCTTCTGCACAGTTTTGAAATGGCGACGAAGATGTTTAGTGCTGACGATGCCATTATCAGCATGACTATTCCGGTGATTTACATGCTGGAGCACATGTTAAACAGAATTCGGAGTCAGGTGGTGGCACAAGAGGAGGTGGAGGAAGTAGAGGAGGAGGAGTTGTATGCGGAAGGGCTAACATCTGCAAGGTCCAGACGGTCGGCAGCACCAAGGCGGCAGGCATGTGAGGGTGGGGGAGATGGTTTTACCAGGGCGCATGGTAGCAGCCAAACTAGTGAGGAAGGTGCAGGAGCCCAGGAAGAAGTGGAGGACGAACTGATGGAAGACTCATCAGATGAGGGAGACCTTGATCACATTTCTGTTGTGCGAGGTTGGGGGGAGAGGACAGAGGAAGGAAGCATGATTGTTACCTCGCCACCAACACAACAGGGACTTGGTGCTCCTGGATGCGCAACACACATGAGTGCCTTCTTGCTGCACTACCTGCAACATGACCCTCGAATTGTGAGAATTAGAAATAATCCTGACTACTGGGTTGCCACACTGTTAGATCCCCGGTACAAAAGTAAATTTGCAGAAATTATTCCTGCCATAGAAAGGGATGCACGCATGCAGGAGTATCAGCAGAGACTGCTGCAGAATCTTACATGTGCTTTTCCACAAAATACCAGTGGTGCACGTAGTGAATCTCACAGTTCCAACTTGCCAACCGTGGGACCGTCAAGTGTTCAGCACTCAAACCGTAACAGAACCACAGTATCTGCTGGTAACATCAATTTTGCGGAATCATTTCACCACTTTTTTAGCCCATCCTTTGCAAGGCCACAGGAGACAAGAAGTCTGACACATAGTCAACGCCTAGAGACGATGGTACAGGAGTATCTCCAAGTAAACATTGAAGCCATGACTGTGTCACTGGACCCTTGCTCTTTTTGGGCTTCCAATCTGGATAAATGGCCGGAGCTAGCCACTTACGCCTTGGAGATCTTGTTATGCTCCGCAGCCAGCGTTCTGTCTGAACGTGTGTTCAGCGCTGCTGGTGGTGTGCTGACAGATAAGCGCACGCGGCTCTCCACTGATAATGTAGACAGACTCACGTTCATAAAGATGAACAAATCATGGATCCGAAACGACTTTTCTACCCCTGTGTCATCCTGGGGAGAGTAAAAGCTTGATGATTGGTTAAAATCACCCTACCAACCGTTTTAAGCTTTCAAATTACTAATCATGTTTATCTGTATCTTGGCTGGAAAATAATTTGGGCTTTGTAGCAGTGTGCAGCACTGATTCTATTAGGCCATCTATAATAAGCTCCACCAGATTTAAAATTACTAATCATGTTTATCTGTATCTTGACTGGAAAATAATTTGGGCTTTGTAGCAGTGTGCAGCACTGATCCTATTAGGCCATCTATACTAAAGCTTCACCAGATTTAAAATTAATAAGAATTTTTAGCTGCATCTAGCCCGGAAAATAATTTTGGGGCTCCGAGATGCGCAAGACACATAAGTGCCTTCTTGCTGCACTACCTGCAGCATGACCCTCATATTGTCAGAATTCGAAGTAATCATGACTACTGGGTTGCCACACTCTTAGATCCCCCAAACTTTTCGATCAACCTTTTCATTTTAATAAAGACCAAAAAAATGGTCATTTTTGAAATTATAAGCATTAGCAGGTTGTTAGAAACTGAAATCAAACAGTTTTCAACTCAAAACTTTATTCTAGGTGATGTTACATTTTCACATAGGACCCCTTGTTCGAAAGGAGCTTCTGAACTCTCTCGTCCATTGAATTTGTCAGGTTTTGGATGGTTTCTGCTTCAATTGTTTTGCATGAGGACAGAATACCCTCCCAGAGCTGTTGCTTAGATGTGAACTGCCTCCCGCCATCATAGACACTCCTTTTAATGATGCTCCAAAGGTTCTGAATGGGGTAGAGGTCAGGGGAGCATGGGGGTCACACCATAAGTTTGTCCCCTTTTATGCCCATATCAGCCAGAGATGCAGATGTTTTATGTGCAGCATGAGATGGTGCATTATCATGCAAAAAAATGATCTTGCTGTGAAATACACGGTTCTTCTTCTTGAACCATGGCAGGAAGTGCTGTTTGAGAAAATCCACATACATTATGGAGTTCATCTTTAGCGCCTTCAGGGATCCTAAAGGGGCCGACAATCTCTCTCCCCATGATTCCAGCCCAAAACATTACTCCACCTCCTCCTTGTTGGCGCTGTAGCCGTGTTTGCGTGGGGTGTCCATCAACCAGCCATCCTCCACTCCATCCATCTGGACCATCGAGCGCTGCACGGCACTCATCCGTGAACAAAACAGTTTTGAAATCAGTCTTCATGTAATGTTTGGCCCACTGGAGCCGTTTCTGCTTGTGTGAAGTGGATAGAGAAGGTCGACAGGATGGCGTATGCACAGCTGCAAACCTCTGAAGGACCCTGCATCTTGTTGTTCGGGGGACGTTGGAGGCACCAGCAGCTTCAAAAACTTGTCTGCTGCTATGACAAGGCTTTTTTGCCGCTGCTCTTTCAACCTGACGTAATTGCCTGTAGGAAAGAGTCCTCAATTTGCCCTTATCAGCACGCACACGTGTGTACTGTGAATCAGCTACATACTTCTTGATTGCCAAGACACTTCATCCTGATCATCGCACAATGTTGATTGTAGTCATGCCTTGACCTAAACACTCCACAATTTGTTGCTTCTCAGCAGCCGACACATCCTTTTTCTTTCCCATTTTGGCAGAAAATGTAGGCTGCTTAATAATGTGAGACAGCCTTCTTAAGTAGTCTTGCCTTTCATTGGACACACCTGCCAAACTAATTAGCACAGGTGTCTGCAATTGCTTACAGTGATATAAAGAGCCCTGACACACATCACCATCAATGAGTTTAACTGACAAACAAATAAATTCTTCCCTTATCACTCCTAAACACTTTTTGCATAATAATTTGGAACACAGTGTACATGTGCTTTTCCACAAAACACCAGTGGTTCACGTAGTGAATCTTACAGTTCTAACTTGCCAACCGTGGTCTGTATGGAGTTGTTCAATAAAGGGCCCAAAATTAAGATAACATAGATGGGAGAGGTCTCTATGAATAGGAATTCCTAAGTATTTGATACCCTGTGAGGTTCAGGCAAAGGGAAAGTTGGACTGGATGGAATCCTATATGGATTTGGGGAGGGAGACATCGAGGGCCTCAGACTTCGCTGCATTGATTTTAAAATTTGACCATGTAACAAAGTGATCTATTTCAGCCATAACAGCATGGATGGATATATGTGATTGAGTGATATATACTAGGACATCATCAGCAAATAGAGAGCACTTGTACTCGGTGCCTCCCACCTCAATCCACCTAATATTGGGGTTATGGCGAATTGATGAGAGCAGGTGCTCCGTCACTAGGATGTATAAGAGAGGGGACAGAGAACATCCTTGCCTTGTCCCATTGGTGATTGTGAAAGGTGATGAAAATGTTCTGACGCGCCCCCTGGGCCTTGGGACACCCGGAGCCGGACCCTTTTTGGTGGATGCTGGTGGTTGTAGTCTCCGTGGCGGCGACCCGGTTCCGTGGCTCAGGGCGGTCAAACCAGTGGCGGAACTATTTATGTGGTTTTGATGTTTAAATGTCCGACTACGCCACCCGTGGATTGCGGTCAGAATGAACCGCCCTCCAGGGCAGACCGCTGAGGCTGGTGTTGTGGGTGCAGCAGAGCGTAGCATAACTCCCCACGGGAGGAGTATAGCCTCAGGGCAGTGTATGCGGAGGATGGGGGTGATGGTGCAGGGCAGCAGCAGTAACGACACGGAGTCAGTGATGCAGTCCAGGGCCTTTACTCACAGTTCTTATTATCCAGACCACGTCTGCAGGTAACGGCTGCCCACGTCGTACTGTGCTCACCAGGTGAGGGGCTCAGACAACTCCCAGATAACTTTGGAGCACTTCACAGGACCCCCTTTGTGTGTCCTTTGTCTGGCCTTTCTTACCAACCCTTCTGTCCGGCTGCCTCGGGCCTCCTCTTGGTAAACTTGGCGCCAGTTTCCCTGACCCTATGTGGTGCCTTCCTAGCGGGTGTAGCGAGGGGCTGCGCCACATAAAATGTCACAGCCTCCTGTTTCTAGCTGAGGGTCGTTTCCTGCCTCCACTAGTTTCGGGGACCGGTCTCCCCCTTTGGCCTGACCCCTCCACGCAGGTGGATTCGGGCGTGCGGTGGCGACTCGCCCGTCCGCACCCCTGGGATCCCTTCGTTCCTGGAGCCTTCTCCGCTCCTTTTCCTTCCTTCTCCCTCTTCCAGGCCTGGGCCTCTGTTACTAGGCCCGCCTCCGGAGCAGAGCTCATGCAGAGCCCCTGCTCCCTGCCACTTCTGCTCAGACTTCTCTGCACTGAACTAAGATGGTGCCCACCTTTTATACTCCCTTCTCAATGCACCCAGGAACTGCTTCCTCCCTGCTCCTGCACTACAGGGTTCCCCTTCCTCAGTGTTCCCTCCCCCCACTCCAGCCAGGGACAGGGACTGTCGTGCCCATCTCAGGGGCATATTGGTCGCCCTGCCCCACGGCAATGTGGTGTAATGCATGCAGGTGTCGGGTCCTGATCCACACTACATCCTTACCTGAGAGTGAGATATCACACCTCTGGGTGAGGTGCAATACCTCTGTAGCAACCGAGCCCTCAGGGTGCTACAGTTCCATTTATCTTCAGCCTAGGTGACGTATTGCGATACAGGGCCGTGATTTTGGCTATAAAAGGGTCCCCTAGACCCCTACCCCAAGCTTTTTAAGAGAATCATATATGGCGTGCCAGGAGACTCTATAGAATGCTTTCTCAGCATCCAACGAGAGTATCTAATTACAAATTTTTAACTGCATCTAGCCCAGGAAATACTTTGTGCCTAGTAGCAGTGTCTGCTAGTCAGCGGATTATCCCGGCTGTTAAGCAAGCTACACCACCTGTAGTTTGGACACTTAATTTTTTCAAAGGAAATGCTTTGGGACCACGGGATACTCAGTGAAGAGCATCAGGAGGCACCCCAAGGCATAGGGGCTGGGACTGGCAGTAGGATGCCTTGCGGTGGACAGCCGAGCTCGATCCTTATAAAAGCTTTTTAACTGCAGCAGCTTTAGTGGACGCTACTGGAGCTGGAATTACGGGGCTGCTGGCATGAGACTTGCCCTCCAATAGATCCTTGTAAATGGATTTAAAGTGTATTCATTCAAATTAGAGAGACAATTTAAATTAAAAAGCTTAGAGCTGCCTCCACCACAGGGGGGCTCGCTCGACCCACCAGCGGACAGGCACCAGTATTGGGAGAGGGGGGCTGGCCGTCAGGGTTCACCGCGGCTCTGGCACAAACCCGGCGACGCGGAGGTGGCACGGGCAGGAGCGGACTGAACGTGTCGGCTTCTCACTTTTTGGATTTTAGAAGGGCATGACATGCCTATATCTGTGTCTCCCCCTCCTTTTACTCCTCCACCTCTTTTCTTTTCGCATGACTATATGTACTTGTCACTTTTCCATGTGTTAGTTGTGTCTTCTGAGCAGTTTGTCAGCTTTTGGACACCTTTGAAGGTGTTTTCTATGTATTTCTATGTGTTTTTGTTTCCTGCCATTGGTTTTAACGGTGTTCGAAGGTGTTCGACGAACAGTTCGACGAACAGTTCGGCGAACACACGGGTGTTCGACGAACCGAACCGAACTCGAACACTACGGGGGTGGCTCAACACTACTACTAACCCAACCAGTAGCACCCAGCTTTTGCCGGGCACCCACAGAGAGGACGTAGCGGCAAGTTTAGGAAGCTAACCGAGTGCAGTGAGGTATGTGGCCAGGTGACCAGATTGTCAAAAAAAACATCACAGAAAAAGAAAAAAACAGCCTTACCAACACCAGGTCAGATCACCAAAGCACAAGACGGTCGCGGCAGACTCCATGATAAAGGCGGGGGCCGCACAGGTGCAAAACAACGCCTCCATGAATTGTCAAATATGTGAGTGGCTGTGTAGCATCAACATTGCACACAAATGCAGCCTTTGGTGATCTGACCTGGTGTTGGTAAGGCTGTGACCTGATTGTCCCAACCTGGATTCTTCAAAACGTTTTTGAGGGTTAGGTGATGGTTAATTGAGCAGATCTGAATTCTTCCAGCTAGGGCTGTGGTCCCTTAAGCTGGCATCCTGTAGAGTCTCTGTCTGGGGAACAGAAGCAGTCCCCCCCCCCCTTCAATAGGTCACAACTATCCTTCAGGCCATCATCCACAGGTCCGGGGGAAGGTGAGATGTGGTCAACTCTCATTGTTTGAGTATTTAATCAATCTGCATAGTTTGTCCTTCCCTGCTTGCAAGTAAACAAGTTGCCTGGATTGATACAATGGTAGCAACATATTAGCAAAAATCAATTGTTCAATGACCTGCGTTCCTGTCATCCAAGGATAGCAAGACAATATGCTGAAACAAACGTCAACTCAAGAGTCAACGTTAAGGCTCATATAACAATGGCCTATGTTTCTTGACCCACTGAACAAACATGTCCGGCCTAATGAAGAACAAATGCTGTGTTGTCACATTGGGGAATATGAGAAAATCACTGATGTTTAAAAGTTGTACAAGAGCTCAGGAGCGAAAGTGCGATAGGGACTTATCCGGTATGAAATAAAATATTTTTAACAGGGTTATGCTAACCTGGTATGGCTGTATTCACAAAACAGTTATCAAGACGTGGGTAATCAGCTGCTGCAGATCCACAGGTTGTCAGACCAAACCAAAGTAGATGGAGGAAAAACATGGATGGTCCACGCTGCTGGTAGATTGGTGAAAGGATCAGGATACACAGAACTGTATTAATTGCCGTTTTATTATCGACACCTTTCGAAGTTGACACTTCTTAAGGATATAACCACATGTAGACACATATAACAGTCAGACAGCTTTATAAGAGGGGCATTCAAATAATGGCGCCAAAGAGGCCCATGATGTGTCAAAGTTCACCTTTTACCGTTATGACAACTCTGAAAAACCAAAAGCTGATGAAAATCTGATCCAAAACACTGAGGAAAATAAGACTGGATTGTTAAGTATGAGAAAAATCACTGACGTCTGAATGAGGCCCTACACTGAAAAACCTGTGAGCTTTTACAAAGCCTACCTGAGATAAAATGGAGGATGCTCGGTTTTCATCGGGTACAATGGAAGATGTGCTCTATTTCAGTGTACCTCAGATAAAATGGAGGAGGCTCTCCCGGTGTACCTCAGGTAAAATGGAGGAGGCTCTCCCGGTGTCCCTCAGGTAAAATGGAAGAGGCTCTCCCGATGTACCTCAGGTAAAATGGAGGAGGCTCTCCCGGTGTACCTCAGGTAAAATGGAGGAGGCTCTCCCGGTGTACCTCAGGTAAAATGGAGGAGGCTCTCCCGGTTTACCTCAGGTAAAATGGAGGAGGCCCTCCAGGTGTACCTCAGGTAAAATGGAGGAGGCTCTCCCGGTGTACCTCAGGTAAAATGGAGGAGGCTCTCCCGATGTACCTCAGGTAAAATGGAGGAGGCTCTCCCGGTGTACCTCAGGTAAAATGGAGGAGGCTCTCCCGGTGTACCTCAGGTAAAATGGAGGAGGCCCTCCAGGTGTACCTCAGGTAAAATGGAGGAGGCTCTCCCGGTGTACCTCAGGTAAAATGGAGGAGGCTCTCCCGGTGTACCTCAGGTAAAATGGAGGAGGCTCTCCCGGTGTACCTCAAGTAAAATGGAGGAGGCTCTCCAGGTGTACCTCAGGTAAAATGGAGGAGGCTCTCCCGGTGTACCTCAGGTAAAATGGAGGAGACTCTCCCGATGTACCTCAGGTAAAATGGAGGAGGCTCTCCAGGCGTACCTCAGGTAAAATGGAGGAGGCTCTCCAGATGTACCTCAGGTAAAATGGAAGAGGCTCTCCCGGTGTACCTCAGGTAAAATGGAGGAGGCTCTCCCGGTGTACCTCAGATAAAATGGAGGAGGCTCTCCCGGTGTACCTCAGATAAAATGGAGGAGGCTCTCCCGGTGTACCTCAGATAAAATGGAGGAGGCTCTCTTAGTGTACCTTAGATATAATGGAGGCTCTCTACTGATGTAAAACCAGCTCACCATAAAAGCCAGTAAAGTAAATAATATAATTAAGTGTAGGAGGCTCTCTTTCCTTCTTTGAGCACCTCAAATAAAATCTCTCTGTTTCCAATTGAAAGAAAGAAGGAGGCGACGTAACTTGGCTCCGCTCCGTACGCCTAGTACACGCGCGACTCCGCTCCGTCCGCCTCGTACACGCGCGGCTCCGCTCCGTCCGCCTCGTACACGCGCGGCTCCGCTCCGTCCGCCTCGTACACGCGCGGCTTCGCTCCATACGCCTCGTACACACGCGGCTCCGCTCCGTATTCCTCGTAAACGCGCGACTCCGCACGCCTTGTACACGCGCGGCTCCGCACACCTCGTACACGCGCGGCTCCGCACGCCTCGTACACGCGCGGCTCCGCACGCCTCGTACACGCGCGGCTCCGCACGCCTCGTACACACGCGGCTCTGCTCCGTACACCTCGTACACGCGCGGCTACACGTGCGGCTCGGCTCCGTACGCCTCATACACGCGCGGCTCGGCTCCGTACGCCTCGTACACGCGCGACTCGGCTTCGTACGCCTCGTACACGCGCGGCTCGGCTCCGTACGCCTCGTACACGCGCGGCTCGGCTCCGTACGCCTCGTACACGCGCGGCTCAGCTCCGTACGCCTCGTACACGCTCGGCTCCGTACACCTCATACACGCGCGGCTCCGCTCCGTACGCCTCGTACACGCGCGGCTCGGCTCCGTTCGCCTCGTACACGCGCGGCTCGGCTCCGTACGCCTCGTACACGCGCAGCTCGACTCCGTACGCCTCGTACACGCGCGGCTCGACTCCGTACGCCTCGTACACGCGCGGCTCCGCTCCGTACGCCTCGTAAACGCGCGGCTCGGCTCCGTACACCTCGTACCCGCGCGGCTGCACTCCGCACGCCTCGTACATGCGCGGCTGCGCTCCGTACGCCTCGTACACGCGCGGCTCTGCTCCGTACGCCTCGTACACACGCGGCTCTGCTACATCCACACTGTAAACCCCTCCTGACCCCACACATAAACTTCAGCTCATCCAGCACCATGACAACCAGCGCAGCAGAGTCCTGCATCCACTGAGGCCCCTGATCATGTGACCCCTGACTCCTCCCCTCCTGTGACCTCATCACAGCTCCTATGCGCACAGAGCAGCTATATATGTGGTGGCGGCTCTGCAGTTGGAGGTATGTGGTAGCAGCTCTGCAGTCAGGGCTGCCACCAGGAATTTCGGGGCCCCATACTGTCAAAATTTTCAGGCCCCCTTGAGACTCTGCTCAGGCTCCACCTCCATCCCTCGAACCTTCTACAGTCCCACCGCCTACTCTTGGAAAAACTCCACTTCTGCACCCCGTCCTCAACAATCTCACAACAGTTCCCAGTGATCACCAGATCACATAACGTGGGGGAAAAAGTATTTAGTCAGCCACCAATTGTGCAAGTTCTCCCACTTACAAAGATGAGGTCGACCTGTAATTGACATCATAGGTCGACCTCGACTATGAGAGACAAAATGAGAAAACAAATCCTGAAAGTCACATTGTCTGATTTGTAAAGAAATTTTTTTGCAAATTTTGGTGGAAAATAAGTATTTGGTCAATTACAAAAGTTCATCTCAATACTTTGTTATTTATCCTTTGTTGGCAATGACAGAGGTGAAACGTTTTCTGTAAGTCTTGACAAGGTTGGCACACACTGTTGCTGGTATGTTGGGCCATTCCTCCATGCAGATCTCCTCTAGAGCAGTGATATTTTGGGGTCTGTCGCTGGGCAACACGGACTCTCAACTCCCTCCAAAGGTTTTCTACAGGGTTTAGATCTGGAGACTGGCTAGGCCACTCCAGGACCTTGAAATTCTTCTTACGAAGCCACTCCTTTGTTGCCCTGGCGGTGGGATCATTGTCATGCTGAAAGACCCAGCCACGTTTCATCTTCATTGCCCTTGCTGATGGAAGGAGGTTTGCACTCAAAATCTCACGATACATGGCCCCATCCATTCTTTCATGTACACGGCTCAGTCGTCCTGGTCCCTTGGCAGAGAAACAGCCCCAAAGCATGATGTTGCTACCCCCATGCTTCACAGTAGGTATGGTGTTCTTTGGATGCAACTCAGCATTCTTTCTCCTCCAAGCACGACGAGTTGTGTTTCTAACCAAACAGTTCAACTTTGGTTTCATCTGACCATATAACATTCTCCCAATACTCTTCTGGATCATCCAAATGCTCTCTAGCAAACTTCAGACGGGCCAGAACATATAACGACTTAAGCAGGGGGAACCGTCTGGCACTGCAGGATCTGAGTTCCTGGCGGCGTAGTGTGTTACTGATGGTAGCCTGTGTAACGTTGGTCGTAGCTCTCTGCAGGTTATTCACTAGGCCTCCCCCTGTGTGGTTCTGGGATTTTTGCTCACCGTTCTTGAGATCATTTTGATCCCACGAGGTGAGATCTTGTGTGGAGCCCCAGATCGTGGGAGATTATCAGTGGTTCTTGTATGTCTTCCATTTTCTAATTATTGCTCCCACAGTTGATTTCTTTACACCAAGCTGCTTTGGTCTTCACCATAGTGGAGTTTGGAGTGTGACTGTTTGAGGTTGCGGACTGGTGTCTTTTATACTGATAACAAGTTCAAACAGGTGCCAGTACTACAGATAATGAGTGGAGAACAGAGGAGCCTCTTAAAGAAGAAGTTACAGGTCTGTGAGAGACAGAAATCTTGCTTGTTTGTAATTGACCAAATACTTATTTTCCACCAAAATTTGAAAAAAAAATTCTTTCCAAATCAGAGAATGTGATTTTTAGGATTTGTTTTCTCAATTTGTCTCTCATAGTTGAGATCTAACTGTGATGTGAATTACAGGCCTCTCTCATATTTTTAAGTGGAAGAACTTGCACAATTGGTGGCTGACTAAATAGTCTTTTTTCCCCACTGTACATAGCCAGCAGCTTTTGTTTTGGCCAAAAGATTTTTAAAACCACCACCACGATAAGGTAGACTCTTCTGGCCGAGCCCTACTCTATTCTAACCTATTAAAATTTTCTTAAAGTACCCAATACTCTTTTTAGGTATATTTTTATTTATTTTTCTTTAAGGGAATGTGTCATACACATTTTTTAAAATGACCAATAATACCACATACAAGGATCAAATACCACCACACCATGACCGGACCACATATTACCACCACATAGTGACCGAATAATACCACATACAAGGAATACCACTGCACCATGACCAGACCACATATTACCACCACATAGTGACCGAATAATACCACACAGAAGGGACAAAAAATGCCACACCATGACCAGACCACATATTACCACCACATTGTCACCGAATACTACAATACTGATCATTAATAAAAAAAACATAATACTAATATTACCATAAGTGCCATTATACACCGGAGCTCTGTACATGGTATACAGTGTATAATGTAAGTATACAGGTAATATAGTGATCATCAGTGACATTATACACTGGAGCTCTGTATATAGTGTCAGTGTACAGGTAATACAGTGATCACCAGTGACATTATACACAGGAGCTCTGTATATAGTGTCAGTTTACAGGTAATACAAGGATCACCAGTGACATTATACACAAGAGCCCTGTACATAGTATATAGTGTCATTGTACATGTAATACACCGACTCACCAGTGACGTCTCTAGTTGAAGTCCTTCATCTTTACTTTTCTCCTTCATCCAGCACAGATCACCATCACTTCTTCCAGCCAGGACTTGTCTTTGAATAAAATAACACAGTTATGTAGAGCATATTCCCCAACTTCTACATTACACAGCTGAATACAGACGTGCACCCACCATTAATATATAATTAGTCATTATGCAACCCACCATTCCAAACATAATTGTAATCCATCCCTGCGCCCCAAATAACTGTAAATAGCCACTTTCCCCATCTAATAAATATGTAAATTAATTAGAGCCTGTACTCTTTCCCAGAATTTATTACGAGTCACACTCCTGCATCCGCAACGCCCCCCACTCTGTACCTCCTGCTCCCCAATTCATTATATTTACATGCACCCTCTGCCCCAATTCATTATTTCCTGCTCTCCCCACCCCCACCCTCTATTCATCATTTACTCTCCCTCATCCCCCATTCACCATTTGCTTTCCCCACCCCACTCCCAATTCATCATGTGCTTTCCCCACTCCCATTTTTCAATCCACCATTTGCTCTCCCCACCCCTAATTCACCGTTCGCTCTTCCCACCCACCACTCCCAATCCACCATGCGCTCATCCTCCCCCCACTCTCAATCCTCCATGTGCAGCTCACCCCTCCACTCCCAATTCCCCATGTGCAGCTCACCCCCCCCCACTGCCAATTCCCCATGTGCAGTTCATTCTCCTCACCACTCCCAACATTCCCCCCACTTCCAACTCATCATTATGTGCAGCTCATCCACCCCCCACTGCCAATTCCCCATCACGTGCAGCTCATCCTCCCCTACTGCCAATTCCCCATCACGTGCAGCTCATCCTACCCACACTGCTAATTCCCCATGTGCAGCTCATCCTCCCCCACTGCCAATTCCCCATGTGCAGCTCATCCTCCCCCACTGATAATTCCCCATGTGCAGCTCATCCTCCCCCACTGCCAATTCCCCATGTGCAGCTCATCCTCCCACACTGCTAATTCCCCATGTGCAGCTCATCCTCCCCCACTCCAAATTCCCCATCATGTGCAGCTCATCCTCTCCCCACTCCCAATTCCCCATCACGTGCAGCTCATCCTCCCCCACTGATAATTCCACATGTGCAGCTCATCCTCCCCCACTGCCAATTCCCCATGTGCAGCTCATCCTCCTCCCACTCCAAATTCCACATCATGTGCAGCTCATCCTCTCCCCCCTCCCAATTCCCCATCACGTGCAGCTCATCCTCCCCCCACTGCTAATTCCCCATGTGCAGCTCATCCTCCCCCACTGCCAATTCCCCATGATGTGCAGCTCATCCTCCCCCACTGCTAATTCCCCATGTGCAGCTCATCCTCCCCCACTGTCAATTCCCCATGTGCAGCTCATCCTCCTCCCACTCCAAATTCCCCACCATGTGCAGCTCATCCTCCCTCCACTCCCAATTCCCCATCATGTGCAGCTCATCCTCCCCCCACTCCATTTAATTTTTTTTTAAAAAATAAAATTGTCATACTTACCCCACATACGATCCCTGCAGCATCCTGGCGCTCCTGTTGCGACGAGGAGATGCACGCCGCCACGGGTCCTCCTGACTCCTGAAGTATGAAGGAGCTGCTGCAGCGGCGCAGCTTCAGTAAGGAACTCGGTGCCAATATGTGCGCCGTCTAAGGCGGTGTGCGCCCCAGTGCTCGGCACTTTATTACAGCATGGAGTGCCGTGCATGGAGCGCCGTGAGCATACGCACAAGAGGGGGGCCCTGACTAGACCCGGCCCCTCTCTGTACTGCTGCTCACGGGGCCCCAAACAGCAGTAAGGGCAGTGATGCCCTGATGGCGGCCCTGTCTGCAGGTGGAGGTATGTGGAGATTCCCCATTATTGTCTCTCAGAATTTGCCATTATTCACACTATGCGTCTATTTTGTGTCTGTTTTTTTTGCATGGTGAAATAAATCATCCCTCTGATTGACCGCTGGCTGCTGGCAGGAAGGCAGCAGGGAGGCAGCTGACAATCAGTGTGATGTCGTCATTCACGTCCCATCAAGAAAGCAGAGCCAAAGAGAAGCCGCTGCTCCGTCTACGTGACTCATTAGAAGCCGCAGAGTCACTGGCAGGAGCAGTCCGTCACCGCTCTGTTCCCGCAGACATTGAGGCAGGGCAGGCAGGCAGTTAGGAACTATCTGCCTTTTACTTCTTCTGCCCATAGTTATAAAAATAATATAGTCCTGGATAAACTCTTTAACACACAGATATCATCCGTGGACAGGCTGTTCTTTTTCGTGGACCTATTCACTTGAATAAGCAAGTTTAGGGCAGGACAAGAAAATATCCCTAAATAATCTACTATGTCCGTGTTCACACCACGAGTGCAGCGTTCAGGCCAAACCTCCTCCGGTCCTCAAAGCGAAGCTCATTAATGGCCGCCATAAAAATCCACTTCTTCTTCCGGCATCATCCAGGATCAGATCCACAGATTACTGCTTTATACCGGAATCAGTGATTGTATTATTACATAGAATTATTGGTGACGTTACATCTTCTCATCTTCTTCTCATTCAGGTCTCTACAATATCGGATCCTCTCAGTGAAGATCTTCTATATAAGAGAAGTTTCCTGTCAAAGGTTGATAGGGAGCGAGACAAGATGATATTCCACCTCACCCTAGAGATCCTCTTCCGGCTTACTGGAGAGGTGAGAGATTCTGATGACGTCACATTACATCATTCTTATCTATGGGAAAAACAGATGGACAAGAACTGGAGAGGTGAGGACTCTGGAAATGTCTGGAGGGAGATTTATTAATGTGTCTCTCCATAACCAGGATTACATAGTAGTGAAGAAGACCTCTAGTGAGCGCTGTCAGAACCCTGTGTCAGAGGGATGGGGAAGACCCCTGAGCCCAATCACAGGGCCTCCACCTCACCCCCTGATACATGAGGACATCAATGACCAAAAGATCCTAGAACTCGCCTACAAGATGATTGAGCTGCTGACTGGAGAGGTGACACTGCTGGGACATTATACAGTAATGCTATGAAGGGATCTGGGGGATGACGGTATCATTGTATGTGTCAGGTTCCTCTAAGGTGTCAGGATGTCGCTGTCTATTTCTCCATGGAGGAGTGGGAGTATTTAGAAGGACACAAAGATCTGTACAAGGACATCATGATGGAGGTTCCCCAGCCCCTCACATCACCAGGTAATAGACAGGACTGAATACACACGGCCTATAATTATCTGTATGTAAAGAATGAATTCAGTCCCTGTATGTGTTTCCTCCAGATATATCCAGTAAGAGGACAACACCAGAGAGATGTCCCCGTCCTCTTCTTCCACAGGACTGTAAACAAGAAGATCCCAATGTTCCTCAGGATCATCAGGTAGATGGAGAGAAGGTGTCATGAGATCTCCCCTATGATGTGTAGACGGCTGTGAAAGTCTTGTGTTCAGTCTTGTTTTATCCACCAGTATTATATGTTTTCTACTTGTGTAGAATGGTGGAGATGGCAGGATTAGAGCTGATCATAGATGGGACTTCTCCATCTGTCTGTGACTTTTACAATATTTGTTTCAGGGTGAAGATCTGACCCATATTAATACTACAGAGACATATGGGAAGGGGTGATGAGCGGTGTAAAGAGGAGACTCCTACATATGACCACCCAGGTGAGTAATGACCACTAAATGCAGAGAAGTCACAGATCCTGTGGTCATTATATTATGAGTTTGATCACACAAGTAATTGACGTGCATTTTACTTGCAGATAGATTTGATGCATAACAAAAAAAGCTTTTCTTTTTTACACCTTTTTTGATTAACGCGTTTTGGTAGCAAAGTTGCATTGGTTAAATGGGATTTTATTTGCTGCAGAAAGGCGCCATGTCTCCAATTGTAATGTAGTTGTGAGTTGCCAGATTACAGCTGAATGTCAAGAAGAGAGCCGGGCCACACACAGAAGTCAGGCAGGTGGACTCTAAGCTGGAGAAGCCAAGGTCAATATCTAGCAGCAGTACACGTCCCGGAAGGGCAGTCAAGTGAGAAGCCAAACCATTCTGCGGTCAACAAGAAGTATGTAGGCAGATCAGAAAAGGGTTTAGAAGTAGGGTCAGGTAATAATCTGGTCAAGGTCCAGTTTTGATTCTCCATTGAACATTTCACTAGAAAAGATCAGTGACAATACACACAAAGGAAATAAACGTGTCTATAACAAAACAGGTGTAATTGCAATAATGTTCTAGGAGAAATACTTCATTTTCTGGAACAATTTTAAGGGCGTCAACTATTTCAACCATGACTGTGTATAGAGAAATGTGAGACAATATAGAGATTAAAAATACAATTTATTAGATCGGAGTTGAAAACACATAAAAATACAAAAAGCCATTTAAGAGGGATAAATGTAATCACAAAAAACAATGGAATGAGGCATCTGAATGAGTCCTGGATAAGTCCTAAGCATACAGCCTTGAAGGGGTATTCCCATCTCCAAAATCCTATCCCAAAATATAGTAGGTGTGATAATAATAATAGAAAATACCTCCAATTAGAAATGTACTCCGAGTGTCCTGGGATCACCACGCTGACGTACCGACCCCCATCCCCTTACAGCAGAAGCACAAGGTGGCAGAGATAACATTCGTGACTGTTCCGCACACCGGATTGTTATTGTCGGGGAAGTTCCGAATTCGGACCTCGGCCCCCATCAGTCTCCAGGTTGGTGTGGGTGCACAAGTCACTATTGAAGTCGGTGTCTTTGTTCTCATCGATGGCATTCTTAGCCAATATGCTCCTGGTGGCATACGGATAGTCCGACACCTGGGAGGCCACTCTGGTCCTTGCTATGTTTGTGGCTGCAGGTGCAGGAGCAAATCCCAGAGCCAGAACCACAGATCCCAGTAGAATCAGAGAAGATACAAGATTCATCCAGATTGTGCAGGAGCAGCTCCTGTGAGTACAGACTGCAGGGAATAGTCACTGATTACCAGGGAACCAGCATTTATCAGATGTGGAGATTACACAGGACCTTCACTTACATCTCCTGCAGGATGAATCTTGTATCTTCTCTGATTCTACTGGGATCTGTGGTTCTGGCTCTGGGATGTGCTCCTGCACCTGGAGCCACAAATATAGCAAGGACCAGAGTGGCCTCCCAGGTGTCGGACTATCCGTATGCCACCAGGAGGATATTGGCTAAGAATGCCATCGATGGGAACAAAGACACCGACTTCAATAGTGACTTCTGCACCCACACCAACCTGGAGAAGGATCCCTGGTGGAAGCTGGACCTGGGCCAGAGCTACAAGATATCCAGCGTCGCCATAACCAACAGGATTGACTGTGGTCTGGAGCGACTGATGGGGGCCGAGGTCCGAATCGGGAACTCCCCCGACAATAACATTCCAGTGTGTGGCACAGTCACGAATGTGGTCTCTGCCACCTTGTAGCGACCCTCCATCCCCTTACAGCAGAAGGACGTCAGCGTGGTGATCCCATGACACTCGGAGTACCTGTCGATGTATGAGGTCGAGGTTTATTCAGACTCCAATTAGAAATGTGGTATAGTTCTCCTGATTCTTTGTCACTTACCCCATGTGCAGAGCATTGCAGTATCCATAGTTATGACCACTAGCAACTAACTTGCAATGCCCTGAACATGGGGTAAGCAACATAGCGAATCAGAAGAACTATACATTTCTAATTGGAGATATTTGCTAATCTTATTTTTATTACACCTACTACATATTGGGATAGTTTCTCGGAGATGGGAATACCCCATCTTACATGTTTTGGCGTGTATTTTTATCTGTAGATTGTAATGTAATAAACCTTATTTTTAATCCTCCCTTTATTGTCTCAAACGTTTCTGCCTGTATGTATTATGTTTGTCGATTGTATATTAGGGGTTGAGTACCATGGGATTTGTGAACAGGTGGCTCACCACTGTCATAGGTCATAGTTTCATTATACTTTGATTTGTAAAGAATTATGTATAGAGAAATGTTATAAAATATAAGGCATTGATATTAAAAAATAATAAAATCAGATTTATTCTTGGCAGATGACTGTGGTGTCAAACCAGATACCTATGAAAAGCGTGCCATTATTCCAGCTATACCTCCAGCCCTTCAGAGCAGAAATCAATCATCTGAGCCTTTTCAATCCGTCATCTACTTGGATTCATCACAGACTGTTAAGCAAAATGAAAGCCAGAGAAGGGATGTCGAACATCAAATAATTCCCACAGGGAAGAAACCATTTTCCTGTTCAGAATGTGAGAAATGTTTTAAAACTAAATATAAATTGCTTACACATCAGAGAAGTCACACAGGAGAAAAGCCGTTTTCATGTTCAGAATGTGGGAAATGTTTCAGCGATAAGTCATATTTGCTTAAACATTACAGAAGTCATACAGGAGAGAAGCCATATTCATGTTCAGAATGTGGGAAATGTTTTATCCAGAAACGAGATCTTCATAAACATCAACAATTTCACATAGGAGAGAAGCCATATTCATGTTCAGAATGTGGGAAATGTTTTATCCAGAAACCAGATCTTCATAAACATCAAAGAATTCACACTGGAGAAAAGCCATATTCATGTCAAGAATGCGGGAAATGTTTTGAACATAAATCTAAATTGCTTATGCATCAAAAAAGTCACACAGGAGAAAAGCCATTTTCATGTTCAGAATGTGCGAAATGTTTCAGCAATAAGTCAGATTTGCTTAAACATTACAGAAGTCATACAGGAGAGAAGCCATATTCATGTTCAGAATGTGGGAAATGTTTCACCCAGGGTTCATGTTTAATACAGCATATACAGTTACACAAAATAAAAAGGGATTAATAGAAGGACTTACTAGACCGATCGCAGAGACGATTCAGTTTAGCTGGAGGGAAGCACTCAAACGAACCGTTATGGAACAGGACCCCCGCTTACACAAATATGTATAACCCAGCATGAGTATAGATCAATATTCGGCCTGATCTTTTATGCCGACGGGGGCGCTGCCCACACACTCCCCTGTGATGACCTCACGTGGGCTGGTCTCCACCCTTCTTGGTTTTATTCAATCTCTAATTTTCTGCGATAACTCCTCACTGGTTGATCGCAGAAGTTAGCAAGTGATGCCATCTTTTTTATTGCAAATTTACCTGTGATGGATCAACCCCGTACTCCAAGATTTTGCCACATGGGGGTTGTCGTAGCGCCTATGCAGCTAATGGGACATAATGTTACACAGTGGGGCGAATATTGTGGATCACATATTGTTGGACATTTTGTGATGTGACCAAAGCACTCCTGGCCCCCACCTTCCTGTGCTCACTTAGCAGGGGCAAACAGACAATGTGCTGATTAATGGGTTGTTGCCTAACTGCTGTCTGGGAGCCTACTGTGGGTATTATCTGGTGAGAACAATGGGTGCTAAAAATAGCCTGTGTGATTCTCTATAAAACCTGCTTGTAAGAATAAAAGTTTTAGTCCATCTTGGAGACACACTGCGATAGTCATATTTTATATATCCCAGTGTAAGAAAAGCCTTTCCATGTCAGGGGCCGGCAGAAGAAGATTGGACATCTGCGGATGGGGTAACTAGCTCCCGTCACACTACCTTTACTTAGAGACCACACATTACATGACTGCTGTCTGTTATTTTCATTTTCAGAAAGGCTCTAACTTGCTTCTTTAAGAGTGGTCTTGGCCAGTTTTGGATTGCATCTACTTTACTGATCTGGGGTTTGATCTCGCCTCTACCTACTACATATCCTAGTTATTTGGCCTCCTTATTTCCCATGGCAAAATGTTTTCAGATTTATAGAAAACCCTGCCTTCCTGAGAGGATCAAACACCGACCGGACCTTTTGCAGGTGACATCTCCAATCTGGGCTGAAGATTACGATATATAAAGTATGATGCAGTGTAATTCTTACGGATTGCGAGTATCCAGCCCATGGCACTCTGGAAGGTGACCAGGGCTCCCTGCAGACAAAACAGCATCCGGACATATTGGAAACATCCGTTGGGCATAGAGAAGGCAGTCTTCTCCTTGGCTTCTTGTGACATAGGGATTTGCCAATATTTCTTAGTTAAATCCAAGGTGGTTATGTGGCGCCCCTGAGAGTTCAGTCGCCACAGAGGTACTGCACTTCATGGAACGAGGTGTGGTATCTCCTCTCTGAGGTAAGGATGGAGCACCACACAGGGCCCCACCACACATCCAACACTACACACTCCCATTCTGAAGGGGGTTTAGAGCACAATGTGGTACCCCAGTCCTGAATGGAGGAGTAAGGGCGGGACCAAAAGTAGGGGGAACCTTGTAGTGAGTAGGGTGGATGAAGCACTTTACGGTTATACTAATACATCCATATAAATATGGATGCCATCTTTAATGCCGGGTCTTTTGTCGCAGTTCCCTGGAGGTGACAGTTAGTACAAGCTGCAGCTCCCTCAGGAGGCTGTGATTCCCGGTCTCAGGCCTTGAGATTGGGGGCTGGGGCAGAGTTGAGTTACAGCTGGCTGTGTCCTATGTCTTAGTCCACACCAGAAGGCCTAGGAGGGGAGCAGAGGAGAAGAGCTCCACAGGCGAAAGGATCTCAGGGGATGTGGACGGAGCAGAGTTGCCACCTGCTACCCTTATTCTGGCCCCGCCAGAGAGACTCCTGCCGCAAGAGGGGGTACCGGTCCCCGATTATCTGACTTTGTACTCCAAGTCTCTGTCAGGATGGAGCGGAGTCGCCACCTGTATCCCCTTAATCTGCGTCTATCCAGAGGGACACCAGCCTTATGCCACGTTTACACCCCAGTCACCAATAAGGGACCTAGGCGGTCCGGGGGCTACAAGCCACCTTCAGCGGACATTGCGGTACCCGTACGGGACTTAGTAGGGGCACGAGGCGGTTCTAGTACAGCAAGTGAGAGGAACACACTGGTGGAGGGGTTTTGTCTGGTGCACCCGAGCTACCCGGAGTGAGCTGAACCCCATCCTGGTGGCCGCAGCGCGCCGTGAGGAACAAAGAGAAGCTTTGTGGCTGAAAACAAGTCTACCGTGAGTAAAACCTGGATGACTTCATACACCGCCTCTTCTCTCTCATTTCTGCGCGGCACCGCACCCACCATTCCTCTGCACTGCACTTCTTCTACTCTGCCCTGAGGCCTGGCTCCACCTGCGGGGAGCTATTCCATCCCAAGCTGCTAGAACACCGGCCTCAGAGGACTGGCGCAGCGCTGGTGGTCCTCAGCAGAAACCACAGGTGGCGTAGCCGACAAATAACCACTCATCCACTACCCCATATTTTTAATGTGTGCGCCCTGGCCACGGACTGAGCCAAGGCCACCACTGCATCCCCCTCTACCACCGGCCCGCAGTCCGAGTACACCTTTCCCAGGGAGGGCTAACGCTACCTGAGTAGTAGTGGGTCACAAAGTTATATACTTTGCCAGCCCACGTCTCGCGATCAGGTCATCGACACACGGCATCTGATATGCGTTGAACTTGGACTTCATTCAGCTTCCTATAATCGTTACAAAACCTCCATTCGCCATCAGGTTTTGGAACCAGGACAATAGGGCTACACCACCCTCTCTGATTCCTAAAATACTCAGAGATTCCTTGGAGATTAGCTCTCGCCAGGCCTCAGGAATTAGATAGGGCTTCAAGTTCACCCGCACATGGGATTAAATCAGAACCTCACGCTCTATGACCTTTGTACAAAATAGCAAATCTAAGAACAGGTCCCTGTTCTGCTGCAACAATTCCCACACTGCTATTTTTGAGCTTTCAACGGCATCTTTGCTATTATGACTCTTTCAACATCTGCTTCAGGCTTGTCCAGAAAACACGGAGCTTCAACTGGCTCCCTATCTTGCCACATATGTACACTTTGTACAGTTTTAGTCTTCTTGGTTATTATTATTAATTAATATAGCGCCATTAATTCCATGGCGCTTTACATGTGAAAAAGGGGTATACATAGCAGAAAACAAGCACAATAGTTTAAACAAAAACAAGTCACCGACTGGCACAGGAGGCGAGAGGACACTGCCCGTGAGGGCTCACAGTGTAGAAGGGGGGGTGAGGATACCGTAGGTGAGGGTACAGCTGGTCATGCAGTGATGGTTACTGCAGGTTGTAGGCTTGTCGGAAGAGGTCGGTCTTCAGGTTCCTTTTGAAGGTTTCCACGGTAGGCGCGAGTCTGTCGTGTTGGAGTAGAGAGTTCCAGAGTAGGGGGGATGCATGGGAGAAATCTTGTATGCAATTGTGGGAAGAGGAGAAAGGAGCAGAGTAGAGAAGGTGGTCCTGTGAGGATCGAAGGTTGCATGCAAGTAGGTACCGGGAGACTAGATCATAGATATATAGAGGAGACAGGCTATGGATGGTTTTGTATGCCAAGGTTAGGGTCTTGAACTTGAGTCTCTGGGCAATGGGGAGCCAGTGCAGGGATTGGCAGCGGGAAGAGACAGGAGAATAGCGGGGGGACAGGTGCATTAGTTGGGCAGCAGGGTTTAGGATAGATTGCAGGGGTGCGAGAGTGTTAGAAGAGAGACCACAGAGCAGGAGGTTGCAGTAGTCGAGGAGAGAGATGATGAGGGCACGCACTAGTGTTTTTGCAGATTCATGGTTGAGGAATGTGCAGATCCGGGAAATATTTTTGAATTGGAGTCGGCATGAAGTGGAAAGGCCTTGGATATGAGGTTTGAAGGAGAGATTAGAGTCAAGTGCTACCCAGAGGCAGCGAGACTGGGGAGAGTGGGGAGAGTGGGTGGCCATTGACTTTGATAGATAGGTCAGGAGGGGGGTTGAGTGAGATGGTGGAAATATGATGAATTTGGTTTTATCCATATTAAGTTTTAGGAATCTAGCAGAGAAGAAAGATGAAATAGCAGACAGACATTGTGGTATTCTGGTTAGTAAGGAGTTGATATTAAGTACAGAGAGGTAGATCTGTGATGGACTTTGTAGTTCCCTTCACCAAGCTTCTCTACCACCTCATAGGGGTCTTACCATTTGGCCAAAAACTCTCCACTGTGGGAATTAGTACAAGGACTCTGTCCCCGGGGCTGAACTGCCTCACCCTGGCTGACCAGTTGTAGACCCTAGATTGAGCCCCTTGTGCCTGGAGGAAATGTCCTTTTATGACGGGCATCACCTTCGCAATCAACTCCTACATTTTAGTGACATCCTCAATGATGCTCCGATTGGGGCGTAACCTCGGCTTCCCAGGAATCCTTCGCTATATCAAGGAGACCCATTGCATGTCGACCATATAGAAGTTCAAATGGAGAGAATCCGGTTGAGGCTTGTGGAACCTCCCGGATAGAAAACAACAGATACGGGAGGAGACAGTCCCAGTCTTGACCATCCTTCTATATGACCTACTTAAGCATACTCTTCAATGTTTTATTTAACCTTTCCACAAGGCCATCCATCTGGGATGGTACATGGATGTCTTCAGTTGTGTAATTTGTAGGGCCTTACACAGTTCCCTCATCACCTTACTCATAAAGGCTTTTCCTTGGTCGGTAAGTATCTCCCCCGGTAATCCGGTCCAGGAAAAAATGTGTACCAACTCGTGTGCTTTACTTACCACAGAGGAGTTTCTCAGTGGAACTGCTTCAGGGCACCACGTAGCATAGTCAAGGATGAACAATATGTATTGATGCCCACAAGCAGATTTAACCAGGTGATGGACCCAGTCCATGGCAATTCGTTCAAACGGCACTTCTATGATGGGTAATGGTACGAGGGGACGTCGAAAGTGAGAGGAGGGGCGATTATCTGGCAGGTGGGACAGGACCTGCAATACTTTAAGATTTCCTGGTGATATCCAGGCCAATAGAACCTCCGCACAACCACTTATCCACTTTTATCCACATCCAAATGGTCAAGACATGTAAATGGACCATGTCCATCATCCTTCATCTACATGGTCAGGGTACCAACAATTGCTCCACTATTTCCTCTCTGACCTTAATAACGCTGTACAATAACTCCCCACTCAACATAAAATAGGGAAACCTGGTGTCAGCCCCTGGCTCTTGCGCTATACTGTTTAAGACAGTTACATTATGTAATGTCTCCTTTAGCATTAGCTCCCTATCACGGGCGGACCTAACATTTTCACCGGTCACCCCTACATCAGGTATGTTGGCCCCAAGGGACACTACCTTGTCATCCCCCACAAGGACACAGAAGGGAAACCCGTCAGACTCTGAGTGTGGTAACAGTTCTTTAGGGGTGACCCGTCTCTTAATCGAGCACTGTCGCCCTCCTCCAAAAGTCCCAAAACAAACAAAAGTCCTGGCCTATAATAATGGGGTGCAGTAAGTCCTAGACCACGCCAATCTCGTGGGACTCAGTACCTTGGCCCATTCCAATGTCCACTCTGGCCACTGGATAGCCTTTAGCATCCTCGTGAAAGCAATTGACGTCAACCTTCTTTCCAGGGATCAGCTGGAGAGGAAATGTGGCCCTCACTAGGGTCAACAAACTTTCTAAGACTAGCAGTCCAGTCACTTGCTGACCATTCCCCATTACGGGACAAGCTTGTGGCCCCTTATTGCATGGAAAGATCGCACTGCAAACTGGATACACATAGTATGAACAGTGGCAACCCAGGCTACAGTCCATCTGCTCGGAAGTCAGGGGACAATGCGGTGCTATATGGCCTGGGCCGTGATATTTCCAGCATATGTTGACAGCTGGAACCTTTGGTATAACCTCCCCTGAGCCTTTTGATCTTGGACGACCCACCCCTTTTTGGGTGTCCCCAAGGAACCATCGACCCCGTGATATCTTTCGAACAGTCTGACCAGGTCATCCGTATTCCGGGGATCCCCCTGGGCAACCCAAGTCTGTATTGGCCTCGGAAAGGAGTGCAGAAACCGGTACATTACCACTCGCTCTACCATCTGCACAGGGGTAGAGGTCTTTGCCTGCAACCATTTTTGAACGTGGTTCAGCAAATCAAACATTTGGTAGGGAGGGGGTTTGTCACAGTGATATGCCAAGCGGTGGACACGTTATACCCTGACAGTCATTGTCACTCCTAAGCGCATCTTTTAAGGCTAAGTCAGAGTAGGCCTTCTGGAGCTCCCCCGTTAAGTATGGCATCAGCACATTGCCCTGGTGAGAGTTTCTCCCTCTCGTCGAATCTTTCAAAAATGGCCTCTGTGTCGTCACCCTTGGTCATTTTCTGCAGGGCTCTCCTTACTGCCTTCTGGATGGAGACATCATCAGCTGACCTTGGAGTCGAATCTACCGCCATGCCACGAACCTCTGTCGCATAAGCAGCTTATTTGTCTCCTGTTGCGCCAGCTGTTGTCGGTTCTGCTGCTACAGCTGGGCTTGTACCAGGTGTTTCACTAGGTTCTCCATGCTATCTGATGTTATTTGCTGGCTTATGGCCGCCTTCGTCCAGGACATGCAGTACCTCTGTAGCAGTCACACGTGTTCCCTGGGAACTCTGCCCGTATTTCTAACACCCATTGTGGGAATGCTACTCACTTGGGTGCGTGGTGAGGTAACACAGGAACCGTTTCCATTTATATGTCCTTGCTGGGTTATTGGTTCTTCATAAACCGATGCGGCACATAGACCCCGTAATGATCGCGGCTCTCTCCAGCAGCCGCCGATATCAGCGCTGTATTGCAGTGTATTGCCGTGCAGAGACCGTCTATCTGCACAGCAATATCAGTGCCAGCCACCGGCCTATCAGAGGCCAGCAGCTGACCTCTGCGTCCCAGCGCGGCGACGTGTGACGTCACTGCAATGTACAGATGTCAGCTGCTGGCCTCTGATAGGTCGGTGGCTGGCACTGGTATTGCTGTGCAGAGAGCCGGTCTCTGCGCGGCAATACACTGCACTACAGCGCTGATATTGGCGGCTGCTGGAAAAAGCCGCGATTGTTACGGGGTCTGTGCCTGCGGGCCACAGGTGCAAAAAGGACGCCGAGGGAACGGAGGACAGGTGAGAATATATATATATTTTTTTCTCTGTCATGTCAAATACAGCACAGGGGACCTGTGCTCAGTATAGGGAGGGGGGCACCGTGTGCAGTATGGGGGGACGGGGACCCTGAGCGCAGTATAGGGGGACGGGGACCATGAGCGCAGTATGGTGGGGGACCCTGAGTGCAGTATGGGGGGACGGGGACCATGAGCGCTGTATGGCGGGGGACGGGGACCCTGAGCGTAGTATGGGGGGGGACGAGGATCCTGAGCGCTGTATGGGGTGGGCTGGGACCCTGAGCGCTGTATGGGGGGGGCGGGGACCCTGAGTGCAGTATGGGGGGATGGGGACTCTGAGTGCAATATGGGGGGACGGGGACCCTGTGCGCAGTATGGGGGGGGCGGCCATGTGCGCAGAATGGGGGGGACACCTGGATGGGGGACATGTCTGCAACATGGGGACCTGGATGGGGGACATGTCTGCAACATAAGGACCAGGATGGAGGACCATGTCTGTAATATGGGGGACCATGTCTGCAATATGGGGGACCTGGATGGGGGACCATGTCTGCAATATGGGGGGACCTGGATGGGGGACCATGTCTGCAATATGAAGGCCATGTCTGCGATATGGGGGACCTGGATGGGGGACCATGTCTGCAATATGGGGACCATGTCTGCAATATGAAGGCCATGTCTGCAATATGGGAGACCTGGATGGGGGACCATGTCGGCAATATGGGGGACCATGTCTGCAATATGGAGGACCTGGATGGGAGACCATGTCTGCTGGATGGGGGACCTGGATGGGGGACCATGTCTGCAATATGAAGGCCACGTCTGCAATATGGGGGACCATGTCGGCAATATGGGGGACCATGTCGGCAATATGGAGGACCTGGATGGGAGACCATGTCTGCTGGATGGGGGACCTGGATGGGGGACCATGTCTGCAATATGGGGGACCTGGAGGGGAGACCATGTCTGCAATATGGCGGACCTGGAGGGGAGACCATGTCTGCAATATGGGGGACCTGGAGGGGAGACCATGTCTGCAAGATGAGGACCAGTTCAAAAGGTGTATAGAAAATAAAATGGTATCACTAAAAATGTCACTTTGTCATGCAAATAATGCGGCCCCCCAAATTAAATGTTTTTCCATGTGCGGCCCATATGCCCAGCTGAGTTTGAGACCCCTGGTCTAGGACAACCACCTCTGTGATACATACCTCCCATCAACTATGTGTCCGGAAGCCACCTTACATCATCTTAGACCGAACAAGGAGTTAATGGCTGAAATACATACAAACATGTATACAGCCATAGTGAAGTAAGTGAAGGTGCATAGAAACTGACAGCTTCCTTCATGCACATACACTCCCATCATCATTCATCTTAGTGACGCAGAACTCGCTCTATTCAGAGGGTGCAGATAGATAAATAGGGATACTCCTCTCCGTACACCTCGTACACACGTGGCCCGCGCTCCGTACACCTCGTACACACGCGGCTCCGCTCCGTACACCTCGCACACACGCGGCTCCGCTCCGTACATCTCGTACACACGCGGCTCCGCTCCGTACACCTCGTACACACGCGGCTCCGCTCCGAACATCTCGCACACACGCGGCTCCGCTCTGTACGCCTCGTACACACGCGGCTCCGCTCTGTACGCCTCGCACACACGCGGCTCCGCTCTGTACGCCTCGCACACACGCGGCTCCGCTCTGTACGCCTCGCACACACGCGGCTCCGCTCCGTACGCCTCGCACACACGCGGCTCCGCTCCGTACGCCTCGTACACACGCGGCTTTGCTCCGTACGCCTCGTACACACGCGGCTCTGCTCCGTACGCCTCGTACACACGTGGCCCCGCTCCGTACGCCTCGTACACACGCGGCTCCGCTCCGTACGCCTCGCACACACGCGGCTCCGCTCCGTACGCCTCGCACACGCGCGGCTCCGCTCCGTACGCCTCGTACACGCGCGGCTCCGCTCCGTACGCCTCGTACACGCGCGGCTCCGCTCCGTACGCCTCGTACACGCGCGGCTCTGCTCCTTACACCTCGTACACACATGGCTCTGCTCCGTACGCCTCGTACACACGCGGCTTTGCTCCGTACGCCTCGTACACACGCGGCTCTGCTCCGTACACCTCGTACACACGCGGCCCTGCTCCGTACACCTCGTACACACGTGGCTCCGCTCCGTACACCTCGTACACACGTGGCTCCGCTCCGTACACCTCGCGCACACGCGGCTCCGCTTCGTACGCCTCGCACACACGCGGCTTTGCTCCGTACGCCTCGTACACGCGCGGCTTTGCTCCGTACGCCTCGTACACGCGCGGCTCTGCTCCGTACGGCTCGTACACGCGCGGCTCCGCTCCGTACACCTCGTAAACACGCGACTCTGCTCCGTACACCTCGTACACACACGGCTCTGCTCCGTACACCTCGTACACGTGCGGTTCCGCTCCGTACACCTCGTACACACGCGGCTCCGCTCCGTACGCCTCGCACACACGCGGCTCCGCTCCGTACGCCTCGCACACATGCGGCTTTGCTCCGTACGCCTCGTACACGCGCGGCTCCGCTACGTACACCTCGTACACACGCGGCTCCGCTCCGTACACCTCGTACAAGTGCGGTTCCGCTCCGTACACCTCGTACACACACGGCTCTGCTCCGTACACCTCGTACACACGCGGCTCTGCTCCGTACACCTCGTACACGCGCGGCTCTGCTCCGTACACCTCGTACACACGCGGCTCTGCTCCGTACACCTCGTACACACGCGGCTCTGCTCCGTACACCTCGTACACACGCGGCTCTGCTCCCTACACCTCGTACACATGCGGCTCTGCTCCGTACACCTCGTACACACGCGGCTCCGCTCCGTACACCTCGTACACACGCGGCTCCGCTCCGTACACCTCGTACACACACGGCTCTGCTCCGTACACCTCGTACACACGCGGCTCTGCTTCGTACACCTCGTACACACACGGCTCTGCTCCGTACACCTCTCACACACGCGGCTCTGCTCCGTACGCCTCGTACACACGCGGCTCTGCTCCGTACACCTCGTACACACGCGGCTCCGCTCCGTACACCTCGTACACACGCGGCTCTGCTCCGTACACCTCGTACACGCGCGGCTCTGCTACATCCAGACTGTAAACCCCTCCTGACCCCACACATAAACTTCAGCTCATCCAGCACCATGACAACCAGCACAGCAGAGTCCTGCATCCACTGAGGCCCCTGATCATGTGACCCCTGACTCCTCCCCTCCTGTGACCTCATCACAGCTCCTGTGCGCACAGAGCAGCCATCTTCCTTCCATTTAGGATCCTGTAGATTCAGTCGTTCTCATCATTATCTTCCATCTTCTAGAAAATTTACCTTACACCTTAGTGGATGGAGAAGGAGAAGAAGAAGATGGCGGAGAGGATATTACACCTCACCCTAGAGATCCTCTTCCGGCTTACTGGAGAGGTGAGAGATTCTGATGGCGTCACATTACATCATTCTTATCTATGGGAATAACAGATGGATAGAACTGGAGAGGTGAGGACTCTGGAAATGTCTGTAGTCATATTTATTAATGTGTCTCTACATAACCAGGATTACACAGTAGTGAAGAAGACCTCTAGTGGGCGCTGTCAGGACCCTGTGTCTGAGGGATGGGGAAGACCCCTGAGCCCAATCACGGGGCCTCCACCTCACCCCCTGATACATGAGGACATCAATGACCAGAAGATCCTAGAACTCACCTACAAGATGATTGAGCTGCTGACTGGAGAGGTGACACTGCTGGGAATGCTGGGACATTATACAGTAACGCTATGGAGGGATCGGGGGGATGACGGTATCATTGTATGTGTCAGGTTCCTATAAGATGTCAGGATGTCGCTGTCTATTTCTCCATGGAGGAGTGGGAGTATTTAGAAGGACACAAAGATCTGTACAAGGACATCATGATGGAGGTTCCCCAGCCCCTCACATCACCAGGTAATAGACAGGGCTAAAACCACACGGCCTATAATTATCTGTATGTAAAGAATGAATTCAGTCCCTGTATGTGTTTCCTCCAGATCTATCCAGTAAGAGGACAACACCAGAGAGATGTCCCCGTCCTCTTCTTCCACAGGACTGTAAACAAGAAGACCCCAATGTTCCTCAGGATCATCAGGTAGATGGAGAGAAGGTGTCATGAGATCTCCCCTATGATGTGTAGACGGCTGTGATGGTCTTGTGGTCAGTCTTGTTTTTCCCCTTCTCCCATGACAGCACCACCTGAGAGAGAGGGTATCCACTAATCAAGGACAGGAAACCTACTGAACAAAAGGGTGGTACCTCTCCTTTTCATCAATATGGTTTCCGGTCCTTGAAGGAACCTAGAGAGTAAAGTAACGGTACAATTGAACTTACCCAAGTCTGGTTGGTGTCTGCAAGGATCTGGGATGCTGACAGATCTGGAGACACTACCGCTGGCCAGGACGTTGGGGTGTGCAGTTGCATGACCACTTTGTTGAACGTGGTTGGCGTACCCCGTGTTGAGTGCGCTGGAGTTATGGCAACCAAGATCTGCGCAAGCGCGAGGCGCACTAGTGGGATATCTAGCGCGCCCTGCTGAGGAAGTGTGCCAGAAAGCAATGCGGCAGTAAAATGCAGGGGCTGTTTATGAACAGGGCTCGCCGGTATGCTCCCTTCACACCGCTCGCTGGAAGGAAAAGTCTGACCCGGAAATAATGCGAGATTTCTGGGGGGAGGTCGGCAGCAGACGCTGGAGCTGTGGCGTCCCTCCGGTATATAGTGGACGGTTGACCACCAGATGGTGGAGGCCGGCAGCTTTCCTCTTGATAGCAGAAAACTTCGGCACTCCATACATGAATATATAAGAAATACAGTATCTAGACTAATGTCACTTTGAAAAATGAAGGTTCTTTGCGCATAATTTGGCCAATTTATGTGTGCCCATCAACCGTGACAAGGTCACCTTCGTATGATGGGTAACTATACTACGCTACCACTGGATATGCCACTCTTGGGCTGCAAGCCTGCATGGACAATATGTCTCTGCTGGGCTTTTAACCTACAATGTATGGGCTGGTAGAGCTAGTTAAAACCACCTGTGACTGAATGGGAGGGACACATGGTCAGAAAAAAGGCTATCAAACTTCTAATAGTGTGAACACGTACCTGCTGCAATGCTCCAGGAGCGGGATCCCAAAATTGATTAATAGAAAAGAAAGGGGTCGCTCACTGGTCTATTCGGGTGCTCTGAAGAAAAACATAATCTAAATAGCAGAAAACTTCGGCACTCCATACATGAATATATAAGAAATATAGTATCTAGACTAATGTCACTTTGAAAAATGAAGGTTCTTTGCGCATAATTTGGCCAATTTATGTGTGCCCATCAACCGCGACAAGGTCACCTTCATATGATGGGTAACTATACTACGCTAGATTTCCTCTTGATGCCATGGATATGCTGGAGGCGTAGCAGCAGCCACAGCCACCACGGCAGCTGCGTTATCGTCAGAGACGCAGCAGTGACAGCTGTACAAGTGACAGATTAACCAGAAGAACAAGGCAGTTTGTGAGTCGACCACGTCCAGGGGAGAACGGTCATGTGAACTGATCCAGCCTCCATCTCCGGTACCCTAGACTGAACGGCAGAGTGGTGAGTGATCTTCGTATATGTTCATCATGTTGAATAGGTCCTTTTCTCTCTGTGTTCTTTGCTAGGAGGGGCCTAAGAGGTGTAGCGCCAAGCTAAAAGATAAAGAATGTGCGGCGATAACTTACCCAGCACATATATGAAGAGATTCTTGTATTCTGAAGACCACCTCTGAAGAAACCCCCAACTTTGCCATGGATTTAAAATCCATAATTAGGATAGAAGTTACAGACTCCATTAATTCACTGATTCAGCAGGAAAGTGGTAAAAGGGAGAAAAGACCCAAACAGCAGGCCGCTGATTCAGAAGAGTCTGTAATATCTGAGGATAGAGACGAATCGGACTCCTCTTCTTCCTCATCCTCTGATAGTGATACAGGGGGGAGGCCGTGTTTTCCTACAGAAGACACAGATAAGTTGGTAAAGAACTACTATGGGCATGTCAGATACTAAAACCCCAAGAACAGTCCAGGACATTATGTTTCGGGGGTTTGGTATAAAAGAAAAATTGCATATTTCCGGTTAGTGAAAGAATTTAAATGCTCATTAATAGGGAATGAAGGAAGCCTGAGAAAAAGGATCCACTGCCGTCGTCATCCAAAAGGAGGTGTCTGTTTGATGAGGAAGAAGCAGCCATGTGGGACAAAACCCCTAAAATAGACATGGCGGTGGCCAAGTCAACCAAAAGATCTACCCTGCCCTTTGAAGATCCTCTTGATAAAAAAGTGGATGTGTATCTGAAGCAGATATGGAAGTCTTCAGAAGGGGCAATAAAACCAGCAGTTTGGGCAACCTGCATGGCCAGATCCATGATGATTTGGTTACAGCAGTTAGAGGATAAGATTAAGAACAACGTCCCTAAGGATATAATTCAAGGAGCAGCTACTTTCCTCGCAAACGCCTCGACAGACTCAGTGATGTTTGCAAACAGATCGGCAAACCTATAAAAAGCTGCACTTAGAGCACTATGGCTCAAGAGCTGGCCGGGAGATGTTCAGTCCAAGGTCAAGCTATGCCCAATTCCATGCGAAGGAGAATTTCTCTTTGGACGGGTACTAGATGATATACTGGACTAGGCAGGAGATAAGAGAATTTCCCAGAGGTGCCAGTGCAGGAGCAGGGGAAGGGATTCTATTCCCCCTATTCCTAATAAAAAAAAAAAACAGATGGCACCTTTAGGACCATAGTGAACTTGAAAGAAAGGGGTGAACAAATTTCTAGTCTACTGGCCCTTCAAAATGGAGACCATAAAATGCTATTTCCAGAGTGTTTTATATGAGATTGCTAGATGTGAAGGATGCCTATGAACACATCCCAATCTATATGGAAGAACAGAAATTCTTGAGGGTGGCCTTGTATATAAACGAACAAGTCGGGCACTTCTAGTACAGAGCGCTACCCTTTGGCCTATCTATGGCTCTGAGGGTATTTACAAAAATTATATAGAAGTCGCAGTGCATCTCCGGTAGCAGAATACCCTAATAAATCCTCTACTTGGACGATATTCTAGTGGTAGGCAGGTCAATAGAGCACTGCAGTTGTCAACTGATAACAATCAGAACCATTCTGACCAGGCTGGGATGACTGCTAAACCTATAAAAATCAAAACTGGAACCACAGAGGGTTCAGTCATTCTTAGGACTTGAGCGCAAAAAAGCAGACTTGTCTACTGCAGGAAAAAAAGAAGGACAAGGTCATGGTTAGTCTTGAGCCAATTTGTTCGGCATGTGAAATTCGGGTTCGTATTCGGGGTTCCGACTTGTTCGCGCCAAAAAAATCGGCTCTGCCCACGAACATCCCTGATTTTCCATGCTGTCACGCAGATGTTATCTCCGGTGGGGCGTGATCTCGGCCTCCCAGGTTTCCTTGGAGATGTCTAGGAGACCCCTTGGATGCCGGCCATATAGAAGCTCGAATGGAGAGAAGCCAGTGAAGGCTTGGGGAACTTCTCTGACGGAGAAAAGTAGAAACGGAAGCAAGTAGTCCCAGTCTCAACCATCCTTCTCAATGACCTTTTTGAGCATCGCTTTCAGGGTCTTATTGAAGCGCTCCACCAGGCCATCAGTTTGCAGATGGCAAACGCAGGTTCGCAGCTGAGTAATCTAAAGCACTTTGCACAGCTCCTTCATCACCTTGCTCATGAATGGGGTTCCTTGGTCCGTCAGGATTTCCTTCAGCAGGCCGGTCCTAGCAAAGATGTTGACAAGTTCCCGAGCTAAGTTCCTTAAGGGTACCCCTTCGGGGTACCGGGTCGCATAGTCCATGACGACCAAGATGTATTGATGGCCCTGGGCCGATTTAATTAAGGGACCCACGAGGTACATGGCAATCTTCTCAAAGAGAACTTCTATCACAGGTAGTGGAACTAAGGGACTACGGACTTGGGAGGTGGACTCGGTTATCTGGCAGGTGGGGCAGGACCTACAATAGTTTAAGATCTCCCGGTAGCATCCTGGCCAATAAAACCTCCTCACTATTCGCTCCTGAGTTTTTTCAACCCCTAGGTGTCCCCCCCTAGAATATGTGAGTGGGCCATATCTAATACCCTCCGACGGTATGGCCCAGGAACTAACAGCTGTTCCACTACCTCTTCACCTTTGTTTGGTTACCTGGTACCCCCTGAATTGCAAAGTGTGGGTACCGCCCCCGACTCTTGAGCAACACCATTACAAACCGTAACATTGTCCCACGCCCCTTTCAAGGTCAAGTCCCGAACTTGAGCTGCCCCAAAGTTCTCTCCGGGCACCTCTAACTCAGGGAGGTCGGCCTCCTCAGTCACAGTCTCGTCCTCACCGACAAGGACACACAGTGGAAACCGATCCACTTCCAATGTCGACCGAGGTATTTCTAGGGTCCTGGCTTTTGTCTCCGTGATGGAGTCTGGATCCCTTCCCCCACAAATCCCAGAACAAGGGAAAATCGTGCCCCAATATGATGGAATGTATCAGGTCCTTGACCAACCCGACCTCGTGGGATTGGGCGCCACAGTCTGTTTCGACTGTCACTCTGGCCACCGGGTAGTTCTTGGCATCCCCATGTATGGAGCGGATGCCCAAAGATCTGGCGGGGATCAGCTGGTGGTAAAGGGTGGCACTGATCGAGGTCACTAGGTTCATCACTCCTTTAACGGACACGGCACACACCTGCGGCCCCTCGCCGGGTTGACAGTCCACACTGCAGGCTGGGTAAGCATAGTATGAACATCGTCTCCCTAGACTGCAGTCCATTGGCTCAGCAGACGTATGACACTGGGTGGCTACGTGTCCCGGATTGCGACATCGCCAACAGGTCACATCCTTCACAACAGACCTTGCAGCCCCTTCAGTGGAAGTGGAATTCCTTCCAGTTGTGGCTCTTAACCCCTTCCGTGGTGAACCCACTCCCTTTTGGGCACTCCAGTAAGGGGAGCTGGCTATCTCGGGTATCCCCAGGGATTTTCAACCACTTGGAATCTCTCTACCAGACCTATGAGGTCGTCTGCATTCCGACGGTCGCCCTGGGCAACCCAGGTCTGCACCGGCCTGGGTAGGGAATGGATGAACCTGTCCATTACCACACGCTCAACCATCTGGGCAGGAGAGGAAGACTCTGGCTGCAGCCATTTCTGGACAAGATGTAACAAGTCAAACATTTGTGAGCGTGGAGGTCTGTCGCCAGCATACGCCCAGTGGTGGACCCTTTGTGCTCTGACAGACATAGTCACTCCTGAGCGTGCCAATATTTTGGTTTTTAATTTGGCATATTCCTTTGCGTCCTGTAATGTCAAATTGTAATAAGCCTTCTGCGGGTCCCCAGTCAAATATGGAGCCAGAACCTCCACCCACTGCTCCAGCGGCAATTTCTCCCGTTCCGCTACCCTCTCAAAAACAGTCAGGAACATCTCAATATCATGCCCCGGGGTCATCTTCTGTAACGCTTTCCTTACCGTCTTCCTGATGTATGCATCATCACTTGGACTTGACGGAAGCCGTCGCCTTGCCACGGATCACCTCTAAAAGTAACTCGATCTGCTGTTATTGGTGATGCTGATCCTGTTGCTGCTGTTTCTGGAGCTGAACTTGTTGTATCAGCAGCTTAGTGGTCTCTTGTTGCTGCTGTAGCTGCTCACGGTGCTGCTGTTGCATACTCTGCTGCATGCTCTGCAACTGCTGCTACTGCATGGTCTGCTGGCTCTGCACCAGGTGCTTAATTAGCTCTTCCATGGTGCCGGACGTCTCCTGCTGGCTGGCAGCCTTCACCCAAGAAATCCACCGGTCTCTGTAGCAGGTACACGTGTTCCTGGAATCTTGCCCGCATTCTCCACCAGCTGTGGTAAGATAAGACGCCTCACTTGGTCGCTTCCGGAAGTAGACTCAGGAACCGTGTTTTCTCTGCAGCCTTTATTTAGTGCCATAAATCTCCGCAGCTCCAGCAAAACTAAACACAGCCTTACTGGCAAAACAACAAAACAAAAGATAAACGAAAGCACAGTCCATAGCAGTGTGGGATTAGCCACACAGGTTGTAGTCCCAGCATTCAGCTCCTCTCTGAGCTGTGGTCTTCCAGTCTGGAGTCTTTGCCACTCCAAACTCACAACAGAGAAAAAAAAACAGGACTGAACATTTAAACATTGTTCAGCCACACCCTGAGGTGGAGGTATGGGGAATGACATCCCTCCCATCTCTGTCATTCCGATAAAACCACGCTTTTTAAGAGTTAACCCCCAGCATATAAAATGCTGGCAGAAAGTTTATTGGTTCTAGTTCACATAGGCTAGCAACCAGTGTGACACATACCTCCCTTCATATACCATACCAGTGACTCTGGCACAATAGTTAGATCTTTGTCTCAACACTGCTCCAAGTCTCACGCTATGGGAGGAACTTGTCAATCACTGGGAAAGTCCTGGGCCAAATCTTCTTTTTTTTTGAGGGGGGGGGGGGGGAGTGTGAAGACACGAGGGTCTGTGGGTGATCTCGTTCACAGCCCCGCTGTCTTTAGATAGACCGCATCGGCCAGGACTCATCCCATTGAATTCCCACACTCCTTCCCCATGGGCATAATATTACTGAAACAGCATAGGGTGAGGGTAAAACAGTGTGGCAATACTTTATTGAACCACCAAACAGACAATAATAAATAGGACAGTCCCAGCAAATACACAAGATGGTGCAAAAGACAGAGTCTCACCCTTCCGCTGGCGCGCCGGAATTAGAGCAGCTGTGACTTCAGGGCATCCAATGCCTACTACCCCAACCAGTAGCACCCAGCTTTTGGCGGGCACCCACAGAGAGGAGGTAGTGGCAAGTTTAGGAAGCTAACCGAGTGCAGTGAGGTATGTGGCCAGGTGACCTGATTGTCAAAAAAAATCACAGAAAAAGAAAAAAACAGCCTTACCAACACCAGGTCAGATCACCAAAGCACAAGCCGGACGCGGCAGACCCCGTGATAAAGGCGGGGGCCGCACAGGTGCAAAACACCGCCTCCATGAATTGTCAGATATGTGAGTGGCTGTGTAGCATCAACATTGCACACAAATGCTGCCTTTGGTGATCTGACCTGGTTTTGGTAAGGCTGTGACCTGATTGTCCCAACCTGGATTCTTCAAAACGTTTTTGAGGGTTAGGTGATGGTCAATTGAGCAGATCTGAATTCTTCCAGCTAGGACTGTGGTCCCTTAAGCTGGCGTCCTGTAGATTCTCTGTCTGGGGAACAGAGGCAGATTCCCCCCCCCCTTCAATAGGTCACAACTATTCTTCAGGCCATCATCCACAGGTCCGGGGGAAGGTGAGATGTGGTCAACTCTCATTGTTTGAGTATTTAATCAATCTGCATAGTTTGTCCTTCCCTGCTTGCAAGTAAACAAGTTGCCTGGACTGATACAATGGTAGCAACATATTAGCAAAAATCAATTGTTCAATGACCTGCGTTCCTGTCATCCAAGGATAGCAAGACAATATGCTGAAACAAACGTCAACTCAAGAGTCAACGTTAAGGCTCATATAACAATGGCCTATGTTTCTTGACCCACCAAATAAGCACGTCTGGCTTAATCAAGAACAAATGCTGTGTCGTCACATTGGGGAATATGAGAAAATCACTGATGTTTAAAAGTTGTACAAGAGCTCAGGAGCGAAAGTGCGATAGGGACTTATCCGGTATGAAATAAAATATTTTTAACAGGGTTCTGCTAACCTGGTATGGCTGTGTTCACAAAACAGTTATCAAGACGTAGGTAATCAGCTGCTGCAGATCCACAGGTTGTCAGACCAAACCAAAGTAGATGGAGGAAAAACATGGATGGTCCACGCTGCTGGTAGATTGGTGAAAGGATCAGGATACACAGAACTGTATTAATTGTCGTTTTATTATCGACACCTTTCGAAGTTGACACTTCTTAAGGATATAACCACATGTAGACACATATAACAGTCAGACAGCTTTATAAGA
This sequence comes from Phyllobates terribilis, assembly GCF_046119375.1. Taxonomy (NCBI): domain Eukaryota; kingdom Metazoa; phylum Chordata; class Amphibia; order Anura; family Dendrobatidae; genus Phyllobates; species Phyllobates terribilis. Next base: position 8,637,394 of record NW_027362816.1, read on the forward strand.
GGGGCATTCAAATAATGGCGCCAAAGAGGCCCATGATGTGTCAAAGTTCACCTTTTACCGTTATGACAACTCTGAAAAACCAAACGCTGATGAAAATCTGATCCAAAACACTGAGGAAAATAAGACTGGATTGTTAAGTATGAGAAAAATCACTGACGTCTGAATGAGGCCCTACATTGAAAAACCTGTGAGCTTTTACAAAGCCTACCTGAGATAAAATGGAGGATGCTCGGTTTTCATCGGGTACAATGGAAGATGTGCTCTATTTCAGTGTACCTCAGGTAAAATGGAGGAGGCTCTCCAGGCGTACCTCAGGTAAAATGGAGGAGGCTCTCCCGGTGTACCTCAGGTAAAATGGAGGAGGCTCTCCAGGTGTACCTCAGGTAAAATGGAGGAGGCTCTCCCGGTGTACCTCAGGTAAAATAGAAGAGGCTCTCCCGGTGTACCTCAGGTAAAATAGAAGAGGCTCTCCCGGTGTACCTCAGGTAAAATGGAAGAGGCTCTCCCGGTGTACCTCAGGTAAAATGTTGGAGGCTCTCCAGGCGTACCTCAGGTAAAATGTCGGAGGCTCTCCAGGCGTACCTCAGGTAAAATGTCGGAGGCTCTCCAGGCGTACCTCAGGTAAAATGTCGGAGGCTCTCCAGGCGTACCTCAGGTAAAATGTCGGAGGCTCTCCAGGCGTACCTCAGGTAAAATGTCGGAGGCTCTCCAGGCGTACCTCAGGTAAAATGTCGGAGGCTCTCCAGGCGTACCTCAGGTAAAATGTCGGAGGCTCTCCAGGCGTACCTCAGGTAAAATGGAGAAGGCTCTCCCGGCGTACCTCAGGTAAAATGGAAGAGGCTCTCCCGGCGTACCTCAGGTAAAATGGAAGAGGCTCTCCCGGCGTACCTCAGGTAAAATGGAAGAGGCTCTCCCGGCGTACCTCAGGTAAAATGGAAGAGGCTCTCCCGGCGTACCTCAGGTAAAATGGAAGAGGCTCTCCCGGCGTACCTCAGGTAAAATGGAGGAGGCTCTCCAGGTGTACCTCAGGTAAAATGGAAGAGGCCCTCCCGGTGTACCTCAGGTAAAATGGAGGAGGCTCTCCAGGTGTACCTCAGATAAAATGGAGGAGGCGCTCCCTGTGTACCTCAGATAAAATGGAGGAGGCTCTCTTAGTGTACCTTAGATATAATGGAGGAGGCTCTCCTGGTGTAAAACCAGCTCACCATAAAAGCCAGTAAAGTAAATAATATAATTAAGTGGAGGAGGCTCTCTTTCTTTCTTTGAGCACCTCAAAGAAAATCTCTCTGTTTCCAATTGAAAGAAAGAAGGAGGCGACGTAACTTAGCTCCGCTCCGTCTGCCTCTAACACGCGCGGCTCCCCTCCGTCCGCCTTGTACACGCGCGACTCCGCTCCGTCCGCCTCGTACACGCGTAGATCCGCTCCGTCCGCCTCGTACACGCGCGGCTCGGCTCCGTACGCCTCGTACACGCGCGGCTCGGCTCCGTACGCCTCGTACACGCGCGGCTCGGCTCCGTACGCCTCGTACACGCGCGGCTCGGCTCCGTACGCCTCGTACACGCGCGGCTCGGCTCCGTACGCCTCGTACACGCGCGGCTCGGCTCCGTACGCCTCGTACACGCGCGGCTGCGCTCCGCACACCTCGTACACGCGCGGCTGCGCTCCGCACACCTCGTACACGCGCGGCTCCGCTCCGTACGCCTCGTACACGTGCGGCTCCGCTCCGTACGCCTCTTACACACAGGGCTCCGCTCCGTACACCTCGTACACGCGGCTCTGCTACATCCACACTGTAAACCCCTCCTGACCCCACACATAAACTTCAGCTCATCCAGCACCATGACAACCAGCACAGCAGAGTCCTGCATCCACTGAGGCCCCTGATCATGTGACCCCTGACTCCTCCCCTCCTGTGACCTCATCACAGCTCCTGTGCGCACAGAACAGCCATATATGTGGTGGCGGCTCTGCAGGTGAAGGTATGTGGTGGCGGCTCTGCAGGTGGAGGTATGTGGAGGTATGTGGAGGCGGCTCTGCAGGTGGAGGTATGTGGTGGCGGCTCTGCAGGTGGAGGTATGTGGTGGCGGCTCTGCAGTCAGGGCTGCCACCAGGAATTTCGGGGCCCCATACTGTCAAAATTTTCAGGCTCCCTTGAGACTCTGCCCAGGCTCCACCTCCATCCCTCGAACCTTCTACAGTCCCACCGCCTACTCTTGGAAAAACTCCACTTCTGCAACCCGTCCTCAACAGTCACACATTAACAGTTCCCAGTGATCACCAGATCACATAACGTGGGGGAAAAAGTATTTAGTCAGCCACCAATTGTGCAAGTTCTCCCACTTACAAAGATGAGGTCGACCTGTAATTGACATCATAGGTCGACCTCGACTATGAGAGACAAAATGAGAAAACAAATCCTGAAAATCACATTGTCTGATTTGTAAAGAAATTTTTTTGCAAATTTTGGTGGAAAATAAGTATTTGGTCAATTACAAAAGTTCATCTCAATACTTTATTTATCCTTTGTTGGCAATGACAGAGGTGAAACGTTTTCTGTAAGTCTTGACAAGGTTGGCACACACTGTTGCTGGTATGTTGGGCCATTCCTCCATGCAGATCTCCTCTAGAGCAATGATGTTTTGGGGTCTGTCGCTGGGCAACACGGACTCTCAACTCCCTCCAAAGGTTTTCTACAGGGTTTAGATCTGGAGACTGGCTAGGCCACTCCAGGACCTTGAAATTCTTCTTACGAAGCCACTCCTTTGTTGCCCTGGCGGTGGGATCATTGTCATGCTGAAAGACCCAGCCACGTTTCATCTTCATTGCCCTTGCTGATGGAAGGAGGTTTGCACTCAAAATCTCACGATACATGGCCCCATCCATTCTTTCATGTACACGGCTCAGTCGTCCTGGTCCCTTGGCAGAGAAACAGCCCCAAAGCATGATGTTGCCACCCCCATGCTTCACAGTAGGTATGGTGTTCTTTGGATGCAACTCAGCATTCTTTCTCCTCCAAGCACGACGAGTTGTGTTTCTAACCAAACAGTTCAACTTTGGTTTCATCTGACCATATGACATTCTCCCAATACTCTTCTGGATCATCCAAATGCTCTCTAGCAAACTTCAGACGGGCCAGAACATATAACGACTTAAGCAGGGGGAACCGTCTGGCACTGCAGGATCTGAGTTCCTGGCGGCGTAGTGTGTTACTGATGGTAGCCTGTGTAACGTTGGTCGTAGCTCTCTGCAGGTTATTCACTAGGCCTCCCCCTGTGTGGTTCTGGGATTTTTGCTCACCGTTCTTGAGATCATTTTGATCCCACGAGGTGAGATCTTGTGTGGAGCCCCAGATCGTGGGAGATTATCAGTGGTTCTTGTATGTCTTCCATTTTCTAATTATTGCTCCCACAGTTGATTTCTTTACACCAAGCTGCTTTGGTCTTCACCATAGTGGAGTTTGGAGTGTGACTGTTTGAGGTTGCGGACTGGTGTCTTTTATACTGATAACAAGTTCAAACAGGTGCCAGTACTACAGGTAATGAGTGGAGGACAGAGGAGCCTCTTAAAGAAGAAGTTACAGGTCTGTGAGAGACAGAAATCTTGCTTGTTTGTAATTGACCGAATACTTATTTTCCACCAAAATTTGAAAAAAAAAATTCTTTCCAAATCAGAGAATGTGATTTTTAGGATTTGTTTTCTCAATTTGTCTCTCATAGTTGAGATCTAACTGTGATGTGAATTACAGGCCTCTCTCATATTTTTAAGTGGGAGAACTTGCACAATTGGTGGCTGACTAAATAGTCTTTTTTCCCCACTGTACATAGCCAGCAGCTTTTGTTTTGGCCAAAAGATTTTTAAAACCACCACCACGATAAGTTAGACTCTTCTGGCCGGGCCCTACTCTATTCTAACCTATTAAAATTTTCTTAAAGTACCCAATACTCTTTTTAGGTATATTTTTATTTATTTTTCTTTAAGGGAATGTGTCATACACATTTTTTAAAATGACCAATAATACCACATACAAGGATCAAATACCACCACACCATGACCGGACCACATATTACCACCACATAGTGACCGAATAATACCACATACAAGGAATACCGCTGCACCATGACCAGACCACATATTACCACCACATAGTGACCGAATAATACCACACAGAAGGGACAAAAAATGCCACACCATGACCAGACCACATGTTACCACCACATTGTCACCTTATTACAATACTGATCATTAATAAAAAACCATAATACTAATATTACCATAAGTGCCATTATACACCGGAGCTCTGTACATGGTATACAGTGTATAATGAAAGTGTACAGGTAATATAGTGATCATCAGTGACATTATACACTGGAGCTCTGTATATAGTGTCAGTGTACAGGTAATACAGTGATCACCAGTGACATTATACACAGGAGCCCTGTACATAGTATATAGTGTCATTGTACATGTAATACACTGACTCACCAGTGACGTCTCTAGTTGAAGTCCTTCATCTTCACTTTTCTCCTTCATCCAGCACAGACCACCATCACTTCTTCCAGCCAGGACTTGTCTTTGAATAAAATAACACAGTTATGTAGAGCATATTCCCCAACTTCTACATTACACAGCTGAATACAGATGTGCACCCACCATTAATATATAATTAGTCATTATGCAACCCACCATTCCAAATATAATTGTAATCCATCCCTGCGCCCCAAATAACTGTAAATAGCCACTTTCCCCACCTAATAAATATGTAAATTAATTAGAGCCTGTACTCTTTCCCAGAATTTATTACCAGTCACACTCCTGCATCCGCAATGCCCCCCACTCTGTACCTCCTGCTCCCCCGATTCATTATATTTACATGACCCTCTGCCCCAATTCATTATTTCCTGCTCTCCCCACCCCCACCCTCTATTCATCATTTACTCTCCCTCATCCCCCATTCACCATTTGCTTTCCCCACCCCACTCCCAATTCATCATGTGCTTTCCCCACTCCCACTTTTCAATCCACCATTTGCTCTCCCCACCCCTAATTCACCGTTCGCTCTTCCCACCCACCACTCCCAATCCACCATGCGCTCATCCTCCCCCCACTCTCAATCCTCCATGTGCAGCTCACCCCTCCACTCCCAATTCCCCATGTGCAGCTCACACCCCCCACTGCCAATTCCCCATGTGCAGTTCATTCTCCTCACCACTCCCAACATTCCCCCCACTTCCAACTCATCATTATGTGCAGCTCATCCACCCCCCACTGGCAATTCCCCATCACGTGCAGCTCATCCTCCCCCACTGCCAACTCCCCATCACGTGCAGCTCATCCTCCCCCCACTGCCAATTCCCCATGTGCAGTTCATCCTCCTCACCACACCCAACATTCCCCCCACTCCCAACTCATCATTATGTGCAGCTCATCCACCCCCCACTGGCAATTCCCCATCACGTGCAGCTCATCCTCCCCCACTGCCAATTCCCCATCATGTGCAGCTCATCCTCCCCCCACTGCTAATTCCCCATGTGCAGCTAATCCTCCCCCACTGCCAACTCCCCATGTGCAGCTCATCCTCCCCCACTGATAATTCCCCATGTGCAGCTCATCCTCCCCCACTGCCAATTCCCCATGTGCAGCTCATCCTCCCCCACTGCTAATTCCCCATGTGCAGCTCATCCTCCCCCACTGCCAATTCCCCATATGCAGCTCATCCTCCTCCCACTCCAAATTCCCCATCATGTGCAGCTCATCCTCTCCCCACTCCCAATTCCCCATCACGTGCAGCTCATCATCCCCCACTGATAATTCCCGATGTGCAGCTCATCCTCCCCCACTGCCAATTCCCCATGTGCAGCTCATCCTCCTCCCACTCCAAATTCCACATCATGTGCAGCTCATCCTCTCCCCCCTCCCAATTTCCCATCACGTGCAGCTCATCCTCCCCCACTGCTAATTCCCCATGTGCAGCTCATCCTTCCCCACTGCCAATTCCCCATGTGCAGTTCATCCTCCTCCCACTCCAAATTCCCCATGATGTGCAGCTCATCCTCCCCCAACTGCTAATTCCCATGTGCAGATCATCCTCCCCCACTGTCAATTCCCCATGTGCAGCTCATCCTCCTCCCACTCCAAATTCCCCACCATGTGCAGCTCATCCTCCCTCCACTCCCAATTCCCCATCATGTGCAGCTCATCCTCCCCCCACTCCATTTAATTTTTTTTTAAAAAATTAAATTGTCATACTTACCCCACATACGATCCCTGCAGCATCCTGGCGCTCCTGTTGCGATGAGGAGGTGCACGCCGCCACCGGGTGCTCCTGACTCCTGAAGTATGAAGGAGCTGCTGCAGCGGCGCAGCTTCAGTAAGGAACTCGGTGCCAATATGTGCGCCATCTAAGGCGGTGTGCGCCCCAGTGCTCGGCACTTTATTACAGCATGGAGTGCCGTGCATGGAGCGCCGTGAGCAGACGCACAAGAGGGGGGCCCTGACTAGACCCGGCCCCTCTCTGTACTGCTGCTCACGGGGCCCCAAACAGCAGTAAGGGCAGTGATGCCCTGATGGCGGCCCTGTCTGCAGGTGGAGGTATGTGGAGATACCCCATTATTGTCTTTCAGAATTTGCCGTTATTCACACTATGCGTCTATTTTGTGTCTGTTTTTTTTGCATGGTGAAATAAATCATCCCTCTGATTGACCGCTGGCTGCTCGCAGGGAGGCAGCAGGGAGGCAGCTGACAATCAGTGTGATGTCGTCAGTCACGTCCCATCAAGAAAGCAGAGCCAAAGAGAAGCCGCTGCTCCGTCTACGTGACTCATTAGAAGCCGCAGAGTCACTGGCAGGAGCAGTCCGTGACCGCTCTGTTCCCGCAGACATTGAGGCAGGGCAGGCAGGCAGTTAGGAACTATCTGCCTTTTACTTCTTCTGCCCATAGTTATAAAAATAATATAGTCCTGGATAAACTCTTTAACACACAGCTATCATCCGTGGACAGGCTGTTCTTTTTCGTGGACCTATTCACTTGAATAAGCAAGTTTAGGGCAGGACAAGAAAATATCCCTAAATAATCTACTATGTCCGTGTTCACACCACGAGTGCAGCGTTCAGGCCAAACCTCCTCCGGTCCTCAAAGCGAAGCTCATTAACGGCCGCCATAAAAATCCACTTCTTCTTCCGGCATCATCCAGGATCATATCCACAGATTACTGCTTTATACCGGAATCAGTGATTGTATTATTACATAGAATTATTGATGACGTTACATCTTCTCATCTTCTTCTCATTCAGGTCTCTACAATATCGGATCCTCTCAGTGAAGATCTTCTATATAAGAGAAGTTTCCTGTCAAAGGTTGATATGGACAGAGACAAGATGGCGGAGAGGATATTCCACCTCACCCTAGAGATCCTCTTCCGGCTTACTGGAGAGGTGAGAGATTCTGATGACGTCACATTACATCATTCTTATCTATGGGAATAACAGATGGACAGAACTGGAGAGGTGAGGACTCTGGAAATGTCTGGAGGGAGATTTATTAATGTGTCTCTCCATAACCAGGATTACATAGTAGTGAAGAAGACCTCTAGTGAGCGGTGTCAGAACCCTGTGTGTGAGGGATGGGGAAGACCCCTGAGCCCAATCACGGGGCCTCCACCTCACCCCCTGATACATGAGGACATCAAAGACCAGAAGATCCTAGAACTCACCTACAAGATGATTGAGCTGCTGACTGGAGAGGTGAAACTGCTGGGAATGCTGGTACATTATACAGTAACGCTATGGAGTGATCGGGGGGATGACGGTATCATTGTATGTGTCAGGTTCCTATAAGATGTCAGGATGTCGCTGTCTATTTCTCCATGGAGGAGTGGGAATATTTAGAAGAACACAAAGATCTGTACAAGGACTTCATGATGACGGTTCCCCAGTCCCTCACATCACCAGGTAATAGGACTAAATACACACGGCCTATAATTATCTGTATGTAAAGAATGAATTCAGTCCCTGTATGTGTTTCCTCCAGATCTATCCAGTAAGAGGACAACACCAGAGAGATGTCCCCGTCCTCTTCTTCCACAGGACTGTAAACAAGAAGACCCCAATGTTCCTCAGGATCATCAGGTAGATGGAGAGAAGGTGTCATGAGATCTCCCCTATGATGTGTAGACGGCTGTGAGGGTCTTGTGCTCAGTCTTGTTTTATCCACCAGTATTATATGTTTTATACTTGTGTAATGAGAGCGGTGGAGATGGCAGGATTAGAGCTGATCATAGATGGGACTTCTCCATCTGTCTGTGACTTTTACAATATTTGTTTCAGGGTGAAGATCTGACCCATATTAATACTACAGAGACATATGTGAGGGGTGATGAGCGGTGTAAAGAGGAGATTCCTACATATGACCACCCAGGTGAGTAGTGACCACTAGATACAGAGACGTCACAGATCCTGTGGTCATTATATTATGAGTTTGATCACACAAGTAATTGACGTGCATTTTACTTGCAGATAGATTTGATGCATAACAAAAAAAGCTTTTTTTTGCACCTTTTTTGATTAACGCATTTTGGCAGCAAAGTTTCATTGGTTAAATGGAATTTTATTTGCTGCAGAAAGGCGCCATGTCTCCAATTGTAATGTAGTTGTGAGTTGCCAGATTACAGCTGAATGTCAAGAAGAGAGCCGGGCCACACACAGAAGTCAGGCAGGTGAACATCTAAGCTGGAGAAGCCAAGGTCAATATCTAGCAGCAGTACACGTCCCGGAAGGACAGTCAAGTGAGAAGCCAAACCATTCTGCGGTCAACAAGAAGTATGTAGGCAGATCAGAAAAGGGTTTAGAAGTAGGGTCAGGTAATAATCTGGTCAAGGTCCAGTTTTGATTCTCCATTGAACATTTCTGTAGAAAAGATCAGTGACAATACACACAAAGGAAATAAACGTGTCTATAACAAAACAGGTGTAATTGCAATAATGTTCTAGGAGAAATACTTCATTTTCTGGAACAATTTTAAGGGCGTCAACTATTTCAACCATGACTGTGTACAGAGAAATGTGAGACAATATAGAGATTAAAAATACAATTTATTAGATCGCAGTTGAAAACACATAAAAATACAAAAAGCCATTTAAGAGGGATAAACGTAATCACAAAAAACAATGGAATGAGGCATCTGGATGAGTCCTGGATAAGTCCTAAGCATACAGCCTTGAAGGGGTATTCTCACCTCCAAAATCCTATCCCAAAATATAGTAGGTAGGATAATAATAATAGAAAATGCCTCCAATTAGAAATGTACTCCGAGTGTCCTGGGATCACCACGCTGACGTACCGACCCCCATCTTCTCTGATCCTACTGGGATCTGTGGTTCTGGCTCTGGGATGCGCTCCGGCACCTGTAGCCACAAACATAGCAAGGACCAGAGTGGCCTCCCAGGTGTCGGACTATCCGTATGCCACCAGGAGCATATTGGCTAAGAACGCCATCGATGGGAACAAAGACACCGACTTCAGTAGTGGCTTCTGCACCCACACCAACCTGGAGAAGGATCCCTGGTGGAAGCTGGACCTGGGCCAGAGCTACAAAATATCCAGCGTCGCCATAACTAACAGGATGGACTGTGGTCTGGAGCGACTGATGGGGGCCGAGGTCCGAATCGGGAACTCCCCTGACAATAACATTCCAGTGTGCGGCACAGTCACAAATGTGGTCTCTGCCACCATGCCCTTCTGCTGTAAGGGGATGGAGGGTCGCTACGTCAGCGTGGTGATCCCAGGACACTCGGAGTACCTGTCGATGTGTGAGGTCGAGGTTTATTCAGACTCCAATTAGAAATGTGGTATAGTTCTCCTGATTCTTTGTCACTTACCCCATGTGCAGAGCATTGCAGTAGCTTAGGTATCCATAGTTATGACCACTAGCAACTAACTTGCAATGCCCTGAACATGGGGTAAGCGACATAGCGAATCAAAAGAACTATACTACATTTCTAATTGGAGATATTTGCTAATCTTATTTTTATTACACCTACTACATATTGGTATAGTTTCTCAGAGATGGGAATACCCCATCTTCATTGTTTTTATGGCGTGTATTTTTCTCTGTTGCTTTAGATTGTAATGTAATAAAGCTTATTTTTAATCCTCCCTTTATTGCCTCAAAAGTTTCTGCGTATATGTATTATGTTCGTCGATGGTACGTTAGGGGTTCAGTACCATGGGATTTGTGCACAGGTGGCTCACCACTGTCTTAGGTCATAGTTTCATTATACTTTGATTTGTATAGAATTAGGTATAGAGAAATGTTATAAAATATAAGGCATTGATATTAAAAAATAATAAAATCAGATTTATTCTTGGCAGATGACTGTGGTGTCAAACCAGATACCTATGAAAAGCGTGCCATTATTCCAGCTATACCTCCAGCCCTTCAGAGCAGAAATCAATCATCTGAGCCTTTTCAATCCGTCATCTACTTGGATTCATCACAGACTGTTAAGCAAAATGAAAGCCAGAGAAGGGATGTCGAACATCAAATAATTCCCACAGGGAAGAAACCATTTTCCTGTTCAGAATGTGAGAAATGTTTTAAAACTAAATATAAATTGCTTACACATCAGAGAAGTCACACAGGAGAAAAGCCGTTTTCATGTTCAGAATGTGGGAAATGTTTCAGCGATAAGTCATATTTGCTTAAACATTACAGAAGTCATACAGGAGAGAAGCCATATTCATGTTCAGAATGTGGGAAATGTTTTATCCAGAAACGAGATCTTCATAAACATCAAACATTTCACACAGGAGAGAAGCCATATTCATGTTCAGAATGTGGGAAATGTTTTATCCAGAAACCAGATCTTCATAAACATCAAAGAATTCACACTGGAGAAAAGCCATATTTATGTCAAGAATGTGGGGAATGTTTTGAACATAAATCTAAATTGCTTATGCATCAAAGAAGTCACACAGGAGAAAAGCCATTTTCATGTTCAGAATGTGCGAAATGTTTCAGCAATAAGTCAGATTTGCTTAAACATTACAGAAGTCATACAGGAGAGAAGCCATATTCATGTTCAGAATGTGGGAAATGTTTTCTCCAGAAATCAGATCTTCATAAACATCAAAGAATTCACACAGGAGAGAAGCCATATTCATGTTCAGAATGTGGGAAATGTTTTATCCGGAAACCAGATCTTCAAAGACATCAAAGAATTCACACTGGAGAAAAGCCATATTTATGTCCAGAATGTGGTAAATGTTTTATCCAGAAACCAGATCTTCAAAAACATCAAAGAATTCACACTGGAGAAAAGCCATATTCATGTCAAGAATGTGGGGAATGTTTTGAACATAAATCTAAATTGCTTATGCATCAAAGAAGTCACACAGGAGAAAAGCCATTTTCATGTTCAGAATGTGCGAAATATTTCAGCAATAAGTCAGATTTGCTTAAACATTACAGAAGTCATACAGGAGAGAAGCCATATTCATGTTCAGAATGTGGGAAATGTTTTATCCAGAAATCAGATCTTCATAAACATCAAAGAATTCACACAGGAGAGAAGCCATATTCATGTTCAGAATGTGGGAAATGTTTTATCCGGAAACCAGATCTTCAAAGACATCAAAGAATTCACACTGGAGAAAAGCCATATTTATGTCCAGAATGTGGGAAATGTTTTACCCAGAAACCAGATCTTCATAAACATTACAGAAGTCATACAGGAGAGAAGCCATATTCATGTTCAGAATGTGGGAAATGTTTTATCCGGAAACCAGATCTTCAAAAACATCAAAGAATTAACACTGGAGAAAAGTCATATTCATGTCCAGAATGTGGGAAATGTTTCACCCAGGGTTCATGTTTAATACAGCATATACAGTTACACAAAATAAAAAGGGATTAATAGAAGGACTTACTAGACCGATCGCAGAGACCATTCAGTTTAGCTGGAGGGAAGCACTCAAACGAACCGTTATGGAACAGGACCCCCGCTTACACAAATATGTATAACCCGGCATGAGTATAGATCAATATTCGGCCTGATCTTTTATGCCGACGGGGGCGCTGCCCACACACCCCTGTGATGACCTCACGTGGGCTGGTCTCCGCCCTTCTTGGTTTTATTCAATCTCTAATTTTCTGCGATAACTCCTCACTGGTTGATCGCAGAAGTTAGCAAGTGATGCCATCTTTTTTATTGCAAATTTACCTGTGATGGATCAACCCCGTACTCCAAGATTTTGCCACATGGGGGTTGTCGTAGCGCCTATGCAGCTAATGGGACATAATGTTACAAAGTGGGGCGAATATTGTGGATCACATATTGTTGGACATTTTGTGATGTGACCAAAGCACTCCTGGCCCCCACCTTCCTGTGCTCACTTAGCAGGGGCAAACAGACAATGTGCTGATTAATGGGTTGTTGCCTAACTGCTGTCTGGGAGCCTACTGTGGGTATTATCTGGTGAGAACAATGGGTGCTAAAAATAGCCTGTGTGATTCTCTATAAAACCTGCTTGTAAGAATAAAAGTTTTAGTCCATCTTGGAGACACAGTGCGATAGTCATATTTTATATATCCCAGTGTAAGAAAAGCTTTTCCATGTCAGGGGCAGGCAGAAGAAGATTGGACATCTGCGGATGGGGTAACTAGCTCCCGTCACACTACCTTTACTTAGAGACCACACATTACATGACTGCTGTCCGTTATTTTCATTTTCAGAAAGGCTCTAACTTGCTTCTTTAAGAGTGGTCTCGGCCAGTTTTGGATTGCATCTACTTTACTGATCTGGGGTTTGATCTCGCCTCTACCTACTACATATCCTAGTTATTCGGCCTCTTTATTTCCCATGGCAAAATGTTTTCAGATTTATAGAAAACCCTGCCTTCCTGAGAGGATCAAACACCGACTGGACCTTTTGCAGGTGACATCTCCAATCTGGGCTGAAGATTACAATATATAAAGTATGATGCAGTGTAATTCTTATGGATTGCGAGGATCCAGTCCATGGCACTCTGGAAGGTGGCCAGGGCTCCCTTTTGACAAAACAGCATCCGGACATATTGGAAACATCCGTTGGGCATAGAGAAGGCAGTCTTCTCCTTGGCTTCTTGTGACATGGGGATTTGCCAATATTTCTTAGTTAAATCCAAGGTGGTTATGTGGCGCCCCTGAGAGTTCAGTCGCGACAGGGGTACTGCACTTCATGGAACGAGGTGTGGTATCTCCTCTCCGAGGTAAGGATGGAGCACCACACAGGGCCCCACCACACATCCAACACTACACACTCCCATTCTGAAGGTGGTTTAGAGCACAATGTGCTACCCCAGTCCTGAATGGAGGAGTAAGGGGGGGACCAAAAGTAGGGGGAACCTTGTAGTGAGTAGGGTGGAGGAAGCACTTTACGGTTACACTAATACATCCATATAAATATGGATGCCATCTTTAATACCGGGTTTTTTGTCGCAGTTCCCTGGAGGTGACAGTTAGTACATGCTGCATCTGCCTCAGTAGGCTGTGATTCCCGGTCTCAGGCCTTGAGATTGGGGGCTGGGGCAGAGTTGAGTTACAGCTGGCTGTGTCCTATGTCTTAGTCCACACCAGAAGGCCTAGGAGGGGAGCAGAGGAGAAGAGCTCCACAGGCGAAAGGATCTCAGGGGATGTGGACGGAGCAGAGTCGCCACCTGCTACCCTTATTCTGGCCCCGCCAGAGAGACTCCTGCCGCAAGAGGGGGTACCGGTCCCCGATTATCTGACTTTGTACTCCAGGTCTCTGTCAGAAAAGTCCGGAGGCTGAAGTGGATCCCAGGGGGAATATGGATGGAGCGGAGTCGCCACCTGTATCCCCTTAATCTGCGTCTATCCAGAGGGACCCCAGCCTTACGCCACGTTTACACACCAGTCACCAATAAGGGACCTAGGCGGTCCGGGGGCTACAAGCCACCTTCAGCGGACATTGCGGTACCCGTACGGGACTTAGTAGGGGCACGAGGCGGTTCTAGTACAGCAAGTGAGAGGAACACACTGGTGGAGGGGTTTTGTCTGGTGCATCCGAGCTACCCGGAGTGAGCTGAACCCCATCCTGGTGGCCGCAGCGCGCCGTGAGGAACAAAGAGAAGCTTTGTGGCTGAAAACAAGTCTACCGTGAGTAAAACCTGGATGACTTCATACACCGCCTCTTCTCTCTCATTTCTGCGCGGCACCGCACCCACCATTCCTCTGCACTGCACTTCTTCTACTCTGCCCTGAGGCCTGGCTCCACCTGCGGGGAGCTATTCCATCCCAAGCTGCTAGAACACCGGCCTCAGAGGACTGGCGCAGCGCTGGTGGTCCTCAGCAGAAACCACAGGTGGCGTAGCCGACAAATAACCACTCATCCACTACCCCATATTTTTAATGTGTGCGCCCTGGCCACGGACTGAGCCAAGGCCACCACTGCATCCCCCTCTACCACCGGCCCGCAGTCCGAGTACACCTTTCCCACGGAGGGCTAACGCTACCTGAGTAGTAGTGGGTCACAAAGTTATATACTTTGCCAGCCCACGTCTCGCGATCAGGTCATCTACACACGGCATCTGATATGCGTTGAACTTGGACTTCATTCAGCTTCCTATAATCGTTACAGAACCTCCATTCGCCATCAGGTTTTGGAACCAGGACAATAGGGCTACACCACCCTCTCTGATTCCTCAAATACTCAGAGATTCCTTGGAGAATAGCTCTCGCCAGGCCTCAGGAATTAGATAGGGCTTCAAGTTCACCCGCACATGGGATTCCATCAGAACCTCATGTTCTATGACCTTTGTACAAAATAGCAAATCTAAGAACAGGTCCCTGTTCTGCTGCAACAACTCCCGCACTGCTATTTTTGAGCCTTCAACGGCATCTTTGCTATTATGACTCTTTCAACATCTGCTTCAGGCTTGTCCAGAAAACACGGGAGTTTCAACTGGCTCCCTATCTTGCCACATATGTACACTTGGTACAGTTTTAGTCTTCTAGGTTATTATTATTAATTAATATAGCGCCATTAATTCCATGGCGCTTTACATGTGAAAAAGGGGTATACATAGCAGACAAGAAGTACAATAGTTTAAACAAAAACAAGTCACCGACTGGCACAGGAGGCGAGAGGACCCTGCCCGTGAGGGCTCACAGTGTAGAAGGGGGGTGAGGATACCGTAGGTGAGGGTACAGCTGGTCATGCAGTGAGGGTTACTGCAGTTTGTAGGCTTATCGGAAGAGGGCGGTCTTCAGGTTCCTTTTGAAGGTTTCCACAGTAGGCGAGAGTCTGACGTGTTGGAGTAGAGAGTTCCAGAGTAGGGGGGATGCATGGGAGAAATCTTGTATGCAATTGTGGGAAGAGGAGAAAGGAGCAGAGTAGAGAAGGTGGTCCTTTGAGGATCGGAGGTTGCATGCAAGTAGGTACCGGGAGACTAGGTCATAGATATATGGAGGAGACAGGCTATGGATGGTTTTGTATGCCAAGGTTAGGGTCTTGAACTTGAGTCTCTGGGCAATGGGGAGCCAGTGCAGGGATTGGCAGCGGGAAGAGACAGGAGAATATCGGGGGGACAGGTGCATTAGGTGGGCAGCAGAGTTTAGGATAGATTGCAGGGGTGCGAGAGTGTTAGAAGAGAGACCACAGAGCAGGAGGTTGCAGTAGTCAAGGAGAGAGATGATGAGGGCACGCACTAGTGTTTTTGCAGATTCATGGTTGAGGAATGTGCGGATCCGGGAAATATTTTTGAATTGGAGTCGGCATGAAGTGGAAAGGCCTTGGATATGAGGTGACATCCAGGCCACTAGAACTTCCGCACAACCACTTATCCACTTTTATCCACATCCAAATGGTCAAGACATGTAAATGGACCATGTCCATCATCCTTCGTCTACATGGTCAGGGTACCAACAATTGCTCCACTATTTCCTCTCTGACCTTAATAACGCTGTACAATAACTCCCCACTCAACATAAAATAGGGAAACCTGGTGTCAGCCCGTGGCTCTTGCGCTATACTGTTTAGGACAGCATCCTCGTGAAAGCAATTGACGTCAACTTTCTTTCCAGGGATCAGCTGGAGAGGAAATGTGTACCTCACTAGGGTCAACAGACTTTCTAAGACTAGCAGTCCAGTCACTTGCCGACAATTCCCCATTACAGGACAAGCTTGTGGCCCCTTATTGCGTGGAAAGATCGCACTGCAAACTGGATACACATAGTATGAACAGTGGCAACCCAGGCTACAGTCCATCTGCTTGGAAGTCAGGGGACAATGGGGTGCTATATGGCCTGGGCCGTGATATTTCCAGCATATATTGCCAGCTGGAACCTTTGGTATAACCTCCCCTGAGCCTTTTGATCTTGGACGACCCACCCCTTTTTGGGGGTCCCCAAGGAACCATCGACCCCGTGATATCTTTCGAACAGTCTGACCAGGTCATCTGTATTCCGGGGATCCCCCTGGGCAACCCAAGTCTGTATTGGCCTCGGAAAGGAGTGCACAAACCGGTACATTACCACTCGCTCTACCATCTGCACAGGGGTAGAGGTCTCTGCCTGCAACCATTTTTGAATGTGGTTCAGCAAATCAAACATTTGGTAGGGAGGGGGTTTGTCACAGTGATATGCCAAGCGGTGGACACGTTGTACCCTGACAGTCATTGTCACTCCTAAGCGCATCTTTTAAGGCTAAGTCAGAGTAGGCCTTCTGGAGCTCCCCCGTTAAGTATGGCATCAGCACATTGCCCTGGTGAGAGTTTCTCCCTCTCGTCGAATCTTTCAAAAATGGCCTCTGTGTCGTCACCCTTGGTCATTTTTTGCAGGGCTCTCCTTACTGCCTTCTGGATGGAGACATCATCAGCTGACCTTGGAGTCGAATCTACCGCCATGCCACGAACCTCTGTTGCATAAGCAGCTTATTTGTCTTCTTTTGCGCCAGCTGTTGTCGGTACTGCTGCTACAGCTGGGCTTGTACCAGGTGTTTCAGTAGGTTCTCCATGCTATCTGATGTTATTTGCTGGCTTATGGCCGCCTTCGTCCAGGACATGCAGTACCTCTGTAGCAGTCACACGTGTTCCCTGGGAACTCTGCCCGTATTTCTAACACCCATTGTGGGAATGCTACTCACTTGGGTGCGTGGTGAGGTAACACGGGAACTGTTTCCATTTATATGTCCTTGCTGGGTTATTGGTTCTTCATAAACCACATCACAAGCAAAGGAAAATAAACGGCATTCAATGGAGGCAAAACAAAGTAAACAGTTCCAACAAGGGCCCTTTAGAGACAGTCTAGGGGTCTCAAACACGCAGCCCGATGCGGCCCCTCCGGCTGCTTCTTGCGGCCCGCAGGCACATAGACCCCATAATGATCGCGGCTCTCTCCAGCAGCCGCCGATATCAGTGCTGTAGTGCAGTGTATTGCGGCGCAGAGACCGTCTCTCTGCACAGCAATATCAGTGCCAGCCACCGGCCTATCAGAGGCCAGCAGCTGACCTCTGCGTCCCAGCGCGGCGGCGTATGACATCACTGCCATGTACAGATGTCAGCTGCTGGCCTCTGATAGGTTGGCGGCTGGCACTGGTATTGCTGTGCAGAGAGCCGGTCTCTGCGCGACAATACACTGCAATACAGCGCTGATATCGGCGGCTGCTGGAGAAAGCCGCGATCGTTACGGGGTCTGTGCCTGCGGGCCACAGGTGCAGAAAGGACGCCGAGGGAACGGAGGACAGGTGAGAATATATATATATTTTTTTCTCTGTCATGTCAAATACAGCACAGGGGACCTGTGCTCAGTATATGGAGGGGGGCACCGTGTGCAGTATGGGGGGACGGGGACCCTGAGCGCAGTATGGGGGGACGGGGACCATGAGCGCAGTATGTGGGGGGACCCTGAGTGCAGTATGGGGGGACGGGGACCATGAGCACTGTATGGCGGGGGACGGGGACCCTGAGCGCAGTATGGGGGGGGACTGGGATCCTGAGCGCAGTATGGGGTGGGCTGGGATCCTGAGCGCAGTATGGGGTGGGCTGGGACCCTGAGCGCTGTATGGGGGGAGGGGGACCCTGAGTGCAATATGGGGGGACGGGGACCCTGTGCGCAGTATGGGGGGGCGGCCCTGTGCGCAGTATGGGGGGGGACACCTGGATGGGGGACATGTCTGCAACATGGGGACCTGTATGGGGGACATGTCTGCAACATAAGGACCAGGATGGGGGACCATGTCTGTAATATGGGGGACCATGTCTGCAATATGGGGTACCTGGATGGGGGATCATGTCTGCAATATGGGGGGACCTGGATGGGGGACCATGTCTGCAATATGAAGGCCATGTCTGCGATATGGGGGACCTGGATGGGAGACCATGTCTGCAATATGGGGACCATGTCTGCAATATGAAGGCCATGTCTGCAATAAGGGGGACCTGGATGGGGGACCATGTCTGCAATATGGGGGACCATGTCGGCAATATGGGGGACCATGTCTGCAATATGGAGGACCTGGATGGAAGACCATGTCTGTTGGATGGGGGACCTGGATGGGGGACCATGTCTGCAATATGAAGGCCACGTCTGCAATATGGGGGACCTGGATGGGGGACCATGTCTGCAATATGGGGGACCATGTCGGCAATATGGAGGACCTGGATGGGAGACCATGTCTGCTGGATGGGGACCTGGATGGGGGACCATGTCTGCAATATGGGGGACCTGGAGGGGAGACCATGTCTGCAATATGGCGGACCTGGAGGGGAGACCATGTCTGCAATATGGGGGACCTGGAGGGGAGACCATGTCTGCAAGATGAGGACCAGTTCAAAAGGTGTATAGAAAATAAAATGGTATCACTAAAAATGTCATTTTGTCATGCAAATAATGCGGCCCCCCAAATTAAATGTTTTTCCATGTGCGGCCCATATGCCCAGCTGAGTTTGAGACCCCTGGTCTAGGACAACCACCTCTGTGATACATACCTCCCATCAACTATGTGTCCGGAAGCCACCTTACATCATCTTAGACCGAACAAGGAGTTAATGGCTGAAATACATACACACATGTATACAGCCATAGTGAGGTAAGTGAAGGTGCATAGAAACTGACAGCTTCCTTCATGCACATACACTCCCATCATCATTCATCTTAGTGACGCAGAACTCGCTCTATTCAGAGGGTGCAGATAGATAACTCGGGATACTCCTCTCCGTACACCTCGTACACACACGGCTCCGCTCCGTACACCTCGTACACACACGGCTCCGCTCCGTACACCTCGTACACACACGGCTCTGCTCCGTACACCTCGTACACACGCGGCTCTGCTCCATACACCTCGTACACACGCGGCTCTGCTCCGTACACCTCGTACACACGCGGCTCTGCTACATCCACACTGTAAACCCCTCCTGACCCCACACATAAACTTCAGCTCATCCAGCACCATGACAACCAGCACAGCAGAGTCCTGCATCCACTGAGGCCCCTGATCATGTGACCCCTGACTCCTCCCCTCCTGTGACCTCATCACAGCTCCTGTGCGCACAGAGCAGCCATCTTCCTTCCATTTAGGATCCTGTAGATTCAGTCGTTCTCATCATTATCTTCCATCTTCTAGAAAATTTACCTTAAACCTTAGTGGATGGAGAAGGAGAAGAAGAAGATGGCCGAGAGGATATTCCACCTCACCCTAGAGATCCTCTTCCGGCTTACTGGAGAGGTGAGAGATTCTGATGATGTCACATTACATCATTCTTATCTATGGGAATAACAGATGGACAGAACTGGAGAGGTGAGGACTCTGGAAATGTCTGTAGTGAGATTTGTTAATGTGTCTCTCCATAACCAGGATTACACAGTAGTGAAGAAGACCTCTAGTGAGCGCTGTCAGGACCCTGTGTCTGAGGGATGGGGAAGACATCTGAGCCCAATCACAGGGCCTCCACCCCTTCCCCTGATACATGAGGACATCAATGAGCAGAAGATCCTAGAACTCACCTACAAGATGATTGAGCTGCTGACTGGAGAGGTGACACTGCTGGGAATGCTGTGACTTTGTACAGTAACGCTATGAAGGGATCGGGGGGATGACGGTATCATTGTATGTGTCAGGTTCCTATAAGATGTCAGGATGTCGCTGTCTATTTCTCCATGGAGGAGTGGGAGTATTTAGAAGGACACAAAGATCTGTACAAGGACATCATGATGGAGGTTCCCCAGCCCCTCACATCACCAGGAAATAGACAGGACTAAATACACACGGCCTATAATTATCTGTATGTAAAGAATGAATTCAGTCCTTGTATGTGTTTCCTCCAGATCTATCCAGTAAGAGGACAACACCAGAGAGATGTCCCCGTCCTCTTCTTCCACAGGACTGTAAACAAGAAGACCCCAATGTTCCTCAGGATCATCAGGTAGATGGAGAGAAGGTGTCATGAGATCTCCCCTATGATGTGTAGACGGCTGTGAAGGTCTTGTGTTCAGTCTTGTTTTATCCACCAGTATTATATGTTTTATACTTGTGTAATGAGAACGGTGGAGATGGCAGGATTAGAGCTGATCATAGATGGGACTTCTCCATCATCTGTCTGTGACTTTTACAATATTTGTTTCAGGGTGAAGATCTGACCCATATTAATACTACAGAGACATATGTGAGGGGTGATGAGTGGTGTAAAGAGGAGATTCCTACATATGACTGCCCAGGTGAGTAGTAACCACTAAATGCAGAGAAGTCTCAGATTAAAAAAAAATGTATTACATGTAATAATCTGTGTCCTGTCCGGATTTGTAATCTTTCTATTAATTGTTTATTAACCCCTTACTGAATGTCAGTAATAGTACGTCCCTGTGCCCTGGGCCTTTTGGCTAACACCAGGTAATATGTGCCAGGAGCGATCCCACAGTGGCACATTAATCCCCAAAATGCTGCGATCGAAGTCGATTGCAGCATTCCGGGAGCAAGGGGACGTAACCCCTCTTACCTTGTATCCGGGATCCCGCGCTGTGTCTGCTGGGTCTGGTAGTTGCCATGATGACCTGATGTCGTCATGACGACATCCGGGTCACCAGGCATCAGCAAGTTAGTTAGATCGTTCTCAGTGCACGTTCTAACTAACTTGTGCCAGTGCAGGACTGACAGCCTGCATAGCACAGAGATGCTCCTGCATCTCTATGCTATGCAAGTGATCAGGCTGCAAAAAGTGAAAGTCCCATAGTGGGACAAAGGGTAAAAGTAATTAAAATGCCAGAAAGTGGGGAAAAATAAAATTAAAAATTGTAAAAATATATAAAAAAAAAATAAAAATAATGAAAAAATAAAAATATACTGCACCCATAAATAAATATTATTATAAAAAAAACACCACATTAAAAGTACACACATTTGGTATCGCCACATCCGGAACGACCTGACCTATAAAACGGTCCCACTAGTTAACCCTTATAGTGAACACGGTAAAAAAATAAAAAACGAAGAAAAAAATGATGCTTCATCATCATACCGCCAAACAAAAAATGAAATAAAACGCGATAAAAAAGACGAATGTTATTAAAAATAGTACCGCTGAAAACGTCATCTTGTCCTGCAAAAAACAAGCCGCCATACAGCTCCATCAGCCGAAAAATAAAAGTTATAGCCCTCAGAATAAAGCGATACAAAAAATATTTTTTTCTATAAAATAGTTTTTATTGTATAAAAGCCCCAAACCATAAAAAACAATATAAATGTGGTACCGCTGTAAACGTACTGACCCGAAGAATAAATTTTACCACACGCGGAATGGCATAAAAAAAAAACAAAACCAAAAAGCAATTCCTGAATTGTTGGTTTTTGTTTATTCTGCCTCCCAAAAATCAGAATAGAAAGTGATCAGAAAATGTCATGTGCCCGAAAACGGAACCAAGAAAAGCGTCAACTTGTGCCGCAAAAAAACAAGCCCTTACATGATTCTTCAGCTGAAATATGGAAAAAATATTTTTCTGCCCTTTAGGGTGTGACAGCTGCCAAATATAGAAACTCGATATGAATCTGGTATCGCTGTAATCGCACCGACCTGAAGAATAAAGTTGTCTAATCACTTATACCGCACGAGGAACGGTGAAAAAAATAAACTCTAGAGTTAGGGTTGTGCTAGGGTTAAGGTTGTGCTAGGTTTAGGGTTGTGCTAGGTTTAGGGTTGTGCTAGGGTTAGGGTTGTGCTAGGGTTAGGGTTGTGCTAGGGTTAGGGTTGTGCTAGGGTTAGGGTTGTGCTAGGGTTAGGGTTGGGTTAGGTTTGTGTTATGGTTAGGGTTGTGCTTGGACTGTGCTAGGCTTAGGGTTAGGGTTGTGTTAGGGTTGGGTAGGGTTGTGTTGGGGTTATGATTTTTTTAAAAATAAAGAAAAAAAATGATGACTAGTGTTGAGCACAAGTGCTCGCTACTTGAGTTTTCATCGGGTGCTCGAGTATACACCGAGTAAAGCGGGTGCTCTGGTGACATGCTCGAGTTTCTGCCCCATATGCTTCGCGGCCAAAAAAAACTTGCGGGGATTGCCTGCCATGCACGAGCGATCCCCACATGTTTTTTTGGGTGTCTTAACAACAACCGTGAAACATGCGGGGCCTTGCACATGTTACTCGAGCACCCGCGATACATGGTGCATACCCGAGTACCCGATGCAAACTCAAGTAGCGAGCACTTGCACTCAAGACTAATGACAACTTATTCAATATGATGACCTAATGTTATCAAATTCTGTGTCGTACCTCTGGGTTCAAAATGTTCACCATACCCCTTGATAAAATCCTTAAGAGGTCTAGTTTTCAAAATGGGGTCACTTGGGGGGTTTCCACTATATAGGCGCATCAGGGGTTCCTCAAACACTACATGGCGTCCCCTCTTGATTCTAGCCAATTTTGAGTTCAAAAAGTCACACAGTGCTCCTCTCCTTCTGAACCATGCCGTGCGCCCAGTGTACTTTCCCCATATATGTGGTATCTGCGTACTCAGAAGAAATTGCATAACAGTTTTGGGGGTCAATTTTCTCCTCTTACCCCTGTGAAAATAAAAAAATTGGGGCTAAAAGATAATTTTTGCGGAAAAAGTTATTTTTTTTTTTTATTTTCATGGCTCTACGTTATAAACTTCTGTGAAGCACCTGGCGGTTCAGAGTGCTCAGCACACATCTAGAGAGGTTCCTTGAGGGGTCTAGTTTCGAAAATAGGGTCCGTTGTGGGCAGTTTCCACTGTTTCGGCACTTCAGGGACTCTCCAAACGCTACATGGCATCTGATAGTTATTTAAGCAAATTTTACATTCAAGAAGTCAAATGGCGCATCTTCCCTTCTTAAAACTGCAGTGCGCCCAAACAGTGGATTTCCCCCACATATGTGGTATCGGCGTGCTCAGGAAAAATTGCACAACAAATTTTGTGGTCAATTTTTTCCAGTCAACCCTTGCGAAAATAAATAAATTTGGGTCTAAATTAACATTTTTGTGTAAAAAAAGTTAAATGTTCATTGTTTTCTTCCACATTCCAAAAATTCCTGTGAAGCACCTGAAGGGTTAATAAACTTTTTGAATGTGGTTTTGAGCACCTTGAGGGGAACAGTTTTTAGAATGGTGTCACTTTTAGGTATTTTCTGTCATAAAGGCCCCTCAAAATCACTTCAAATGTGATCTGGTCCCTAAAAAAAAATGGTTTTGTAAATTTTGTTGGAAAAATGAGAAATCGCTGGTCAACTATTAACCCTTATAACTTCCTAACAAAAAAAAAAATTTGGTTCCAAAATTGTGCTGAAGTAAAGTAGACATGTGGTAAATATTATTTATTAACTATTTTGTGTAAAATATTTCTCTGATTTAAGGGCATGAAAATTCAAATTTAGAAAATTGCGAAATTTTCAAAATTTTCTGACAAATTTTCAGATTTTTTTTTCACAAATAAACGCAAGTGATATCGAATAAATGTTGCCACTATCATGAAGTACAATATGTCATGAAAAAACAGTCTTGGTATCAGTGGGATTCGCTGAAGAGTCCCAGAGTTATTACCTCATAAAGTGACACTGGGTCAGAACTGTAAAAATTTGCCTGTCATTAACGTGCAAACAGCCTTCGGGGGTAAAGGGGTTAAAGAATACTGCCACTTAAATGACTTTTATGTTACACCGACATGGATACTGTTCTTGTGGCAAGTGCTGCAGGTCAAAAATATCTGGAATGAGTTGGTCAACTTAAAGCGCACCTGTCAGCAGGATTGTGCTCAGTAAAATACATACACTGTCTGGTGGGTGACATTACACTGGTTAATACGATACCTTGGTTGATGAAATCTTGTGGTTCTTGTGTAATCTTTACTTTCAGTTTGGAGATAATGATATGCTTCGGGGCGGCCTGTAAGAGGCGCTCTATCTGGTGCGCTGCTTACATATTCATCTGTATGCTCTTATGGCAGCTCACTGTGCCTTCACTGACCTGCCTCCTATTTTACCTAGGCCCGCACTACTAGATGTGACGCGCCCCCTGGGCCGTGGGGTACACGGTCCCGGGCCGGTCGTTGCTAGGGGAGATGTCACAGTGGCGGTGACCCGGTCCGTGACCCAGGGCGGTTAATCAAAAGGGGAATATTTACAGGGAATATTTACAGGGGATTTATAGTTCTTAGATACAGTTTGTGACGCCACCTGTGGTATGCGGCTAAAGGGAGCCGCCGCTGCGGAGCAGGTCCTCTGGAGGTGTTGGTAATGCAGCAGAGTTGGTTCAGCTCTCCACAGGTAGAGCTTAGCTCCAGGGCAGTGTAGATGTTGCTGTTATGGTGTAGTGCAGAGGATGGCGCAGATAATGATCACAGAGACAGTAAGGTGCAGTCCTCAGGGTTTACTCACGGTTTCTTAGACTTCCAGTTACCAGTACTAAAGTAACTTCCCACGGCGTTCTGTGCTTACTCAGGGAGGGGTTCAGCAAGCTCCCAGGTCTCTCCGGAGTACGTAACGGGACCCCCTTCTGTGTGTTCCCTCTGGCCGTCTCCCTGCACCTCACACCCAGTGTCTCAGGCCAGTGGCCGTGGACCTTGCCGGGCGATGTCTTCTCTGTCCCCTGGGTCCTCTATGGCCACCTTTCTGGTGATTAGATGTGGCTTGTGGCTACAGTACCTGAAATACTGCAGCCTCCGGTTTCCTAGTTGAGGCTTAAAGAACTCTGCTAGTTTAGGGACCGGTCCTCTCTGTGCGACCTGACCCCTCCACCTCCTGGCAGATTCGGGCGTACGGGTGGCCTCCAGCACTACCCGTACCCCTGGGGTCCATTCCACATTCCTTTCCTGCTCCTCTCTCTCTCTCTCCGGCCTTGTGCTTCTCTGGCTAGGCCCTCCTCCAGAGCAGAGCTTCTACAGAGCTCCTGCTCCTCTCACTGTCCTCCTCTGACTGACCTGATCTCTTCAAGATGGTTTCTCTCTATATACTATCCCTAACAAGTGCTCCCCTGAACTTCTTCCTCCACCTACACCCACTACATGATTCCCCCTCACTTTGGTTCCCCCCACTCCAGCCACGGACAGGGCTCAGCAGGAAGCGACGCATCATGCACCTCCTGCCGGTCTGGAGTAGTGTAGTGTTGGATGGAGGTGTTAGGGTCCTGGGCAGTACTCCTTCCTTACCTGAGCGTGAGATACCACACCTCTGGGTGAGATGCAGTACCCCTGTGGCGACTGAACCCGCAGGGGCGCCACAGATGCATTATGTAAAATAAAATATAATTGATGAATTATATAAAATGAATTTTATCGATCACCCATGACAGCACCACAAGAGGGGATTCGTCCTTCAAGGACAGGATACCCACAGGCTTAAAAGGGCAGCACCTCTCCCACAGATCAGTTGTTTTCCTGTCCTTGATGAGTGAACCTTTGTACCGGAAGATCATTTCCCAGGCCCAGACGGACGGTTCAGGCAGCGGTATTTTCCCTGCCTTGGCCAGTCCAGGGTCCCTAGAAGCACCACAGTGGGTCCAGGAGGACTTTCACGGTTGTGTGCGGGCGCAGGTGAGCAGCATCCTGGGCGAGGATAGCGTGGCTCATCGGGTGTTGGCACGTGCCTGGAAGCGAGATACAGGGCAGCTGCATGTGCATTGCTTCCTTGGAATTCACGCCAGCTGGCGTTTTCCGGTCTGAAGGCGCGCCTCTCTGATGCGAAGAAGGCATGTTCGATGCCAGGATGCGCCTGAACAGCATTTTAGCAGCGGCCAGGGCATGACCAGATTGCACAACTGGGGCATGCCTGGATGAAGCGTGAGCCGCTTGACCGGAAGTGTGTGGGAACCGGGGGTTCCGGAAGGGTCTGGAGAGGTGGGGAATAGCGTTTCTCCGGCATCTAAATGACGGCAGGAGCATGGATCGGTGCTTCCTTGCTCATTGTTCCCTCCAGAATAACGGATATCACTGAGCAGCAGCAGCCTGATAAGAAGCCCCAGAAGCAGGCGGAGCAGCGTCGACCCCATAGCAGTAGTTTTGGTGGCAGTGTCTGTGAGAGACAGAGGTCTGCAGGCAGTGGCGAATCCAGACAGAGGAGCTCCAGGAAAGTAGACGCGTTTTCGGCCTCTAAAGATGGTCTTTTGGCTGAGGTGGGTTCCCCTCTAAATCTCGTACTATTTGATTGCCTCACACTGGTAAGTGATCTTTGTGAAAGCTCACTCAGTGATGTAGCCTTTCCCTTTTTTGTCAGTTATTGCCAGGGAAAGAAGTGTACAGCAAAGTCTAAGCACAAGGAGTGTGCACTTTGCAGAAATCTATTGCCTGACTCCAACCAAAAAAAAACTTTGCCAGGATTGTATAGAGCAGACAGTAGCGGAGGAGACCACTAACTCTGCCACCGATTTAAGATCAATTATCATGGCGGAAGTCCCTTAAATCCCTTTCCCAGGAAGAGGTTCATAGAGGTAAGAAGAGTAAAAGGGCTAGCCAGTGGTCCCGGGGTTGCATGTGTCTAGCTTTTCAAATAATGATGACGAATCCTCCTCAGACGGTAATGCTGGCCGTCTTTGTTTTCCTATAGATGAGATGGACAAACTCGTAAAGGCAGTTTGGACCACAATGGGGATAGTCGAGTCCAAACTCGAGAAATCAGTTCAGGACATTATGTTTGGAGGCTTGGAACAAAAAAAGCATAGGTCATTTCCTATGAATGAAAAAATAATTTAGAGGGAATGGAAAAGATCGGAAAAGAGAGGCTCCCTTTCCCCATCAATTAAGAGGAGATATCTGTCACGCTGTCTCTGCGTACAGGAGGTCTGGGGCCTAAACTGACCCTAAGCTGGGGCCCTGACTAATCCCTCTACCTGGAGGTACTGTTAAAGGTACAGAGGTCCAGGCCGCCAGCGTAACCCCTACCTCCTGAGGATCCCTGCACCTCAGTAATCTAGTCCTGAGAAGGACCCCGATCACAACAATAGGGAACAGGAAATAATATGCCAACACTCAGTACTTAGACGAACGAGACAGTACAAGGGTTAAAACAAAAACCACCTTGCATACAAAAACTACACCACAACAACAGAGGGAACACCAACGGGAAAGGAGATAAATGATAAAGCGAGGAAGGGAAAAACCACACCAAATACACTTAGCTCAGAACTCCAAAATACCACGATCCGCTCTGTTTGTCTGTATGAAATGCTTTCACCGACACTTCCCTAACAGACCGGCAGGCATTTGAAGGAGTCCCACTACTGCAGCATTGATTGCAGCTGGGCGAGGCTGGACCTAGTCTAGCACAGAGAGAGAGAGTTAACTCCCTCACTGCCGAAAAACACAAAACACCAAAAACTCAGCTGCGAGAAGTCAGGCTGTGTAATCGTGATGATCTTCGTGGCGACACACCCGTGACAGTACCCCCCCTTCTACGAGGGGCCTCCGGACCCTCAGGGCCAGGTTTATCCGGGTGAGTCGTGTGGAAGGCCCGAACTAATCGGTCTGCGTTAATATCCGACGCAGGAACCCACATCCTCTCCTCAGGACCATACCCCTTCCAATGAACCAGGTACTGAAGGGACCGGCGATTAAAGCGTGAATCGATGACCTTTGATACCTGGAACTCCAAGTTACCATTGACCACCACTGGAGGGGGAGGTAAAGGTGACGGTATCACGGGCACCACATACCTCTTAAGCAACGATCTGTGGAACACATTGTGAATTTTAAACGTAGGGGGGAGGTCAAGATGGAATGCCACCGGATTAATTATAGAACTGATCCTGTATGGCCCGATGAACCTGGGACCCAGTTTCCAGGAGGAAACCTTAAGTTTTATATACCTGGTAGACAACCATACCCGATCGTTCACACTTAAGTCCGGACCAGACACTCTCCTCCTATCAGCCATACGTTTGTATCGGTTCCCCATAGTATTCAGATTCTTCAGCACCCCTCTCCATACTGAAGTGAGTGATGAGGAAAATCGTTCCTCCTCAGGAACCCCCGAAGAGCCCCCCTACTGAAAGTACAAAACTGGGGGTGAAAACCATATGCCCCAAAAAACGGGGACTTACCAGTGGACTCGCTCCGCCTATTATTAAGAGCAAACTCTGCCAGAGGTAAGAAAGAAGCCCAGTCCTCCTGGTTCTCTGACACAAAACACCGGAGATATGTCTCCAAACTCTGGTTCAGACGTTCCGTCTGACCATTGGTCTGAGGATGAAAAGCCGATGAGAACGATAAATGCATCCCCCGCCGAGTACAAAATGCCTTCCAGAACTTGGACACAAACTGAGACCCCCGATCCGACACCACATCGGAGGGTACCCCGTGAAGCCTCACAATCTCCCCAATGAACACCTGCGCAAGAGTTTTAGCATTTGGAAGAGCAGGAAGAGCGATAAAATGTGCCATCTTGCTGAACCTGTCTACTACAACGAGAATGACCGTTTTACCCGAAGACGGCAGGAGGTCCGTAATAAAGTCCATAGACAGATGAGTCCAAGGACGCTCCGGGATCTTCAAAGGTAAGATGGCCCCAGACGGACGGGTATGTGGGGTCTTAGAGCGCGCACAAACCCCACAGGACGCAACAAAATTTACCACCTCTATATGTAAGTTAGGCCACCAAAACCGACGCGAGAGTAGATCCACAGTTGCTTTACTCCCTGGGTGTCCTGCCAAAGCTGAGTTATGGTGTGCCTCGATCACCTTTTGTCGTAACTGATCTGGAACAAACAGTCTCCCTGGAGGTCCAACAGGGGCGTCCCCCTGAGCCTCCAATACCTCCTCCTCAAGCTCAGAGCATACTACCGACACCACCACCCCCTCTTGAAGGATAGGAACCGGGTCATCCGTATTCCCGGCCCCAGGGAAACTACGAGATAAGGCATCCGCCTTCACATTTTTTGACCCAGGACGATATGTAACGACAAAATTAAACCTGGTAAAAAACAACGACCACCTGGCTTGTCTGGGATTCAGACGTTTTGCGGACTCCAGATATAGCAGGTTCTTGTGATCGGTGATGACGGTGACCGGATGGACTGCCCCCTCCAAAAAATGGCGCCACTCCTCAAAAGCTAGCTTAATGGCCAAGAGTTCCCTATTGCCGACATCGTAATTCCTCTCAGCGGACGACAATTTTTTAGAGAAAAAGGCGCACGGATGCCACTTACCAGGGGACGAACCTTGTGACAATACTGCTCCCACCCCTACCTCGGAAGCGTCTACCTCTACAATGAATGGCTGTGACGCATCAGGTTGAATGATTATGGGTGCCGAGGCAAAACTTTTTTTCAAGGAGGAGAAAGCTTGACAAGCCTTGTCAGACCACCTAGAAAAATCCGTCCCCTTTTTTGTCATGTCTATGAGAGGTTTAACCATGGACGAGAAATTACGAATGAACTTCCGGTAATAATTAGCAAACCCCAGGAAACGTTGTAGTGCCTTAAGATTCTATGGCAGATCCCACTCAAGAACTGCCCGCACTTTCCCAGGGTCCATACGAAAACCGGACGCTGAAACCAGGAAGCCTGGAGTTCCTGTACGGCGAACACACACTTTTCCCATTTGGCATACAGTTTATTATCCCGCAAGATCTGTAACACCTGCCTAACGTGCTCCTGATGAGACACCAGATCCGGCGAGTAAATTAAGATATCATCCAGATATATGACAACAAACTGTCCCACCAGGCGGCGAAAAATGTCATTAACAAAGTGTTGGAACACCGCCGGGGCATTAGTCAGACCGAATGGCATGACAAGGTTCTCATAATGCCCCTCCGGAGTGTTAAACTCCGTCTTCCACTCATCCCCCTCCTTCATCCTAATCAGATTGTACGCCCCCCTGAGATCCAACTTAGAGAACCATTTGGCGCCCACGATCTGATTAAAGAGATCGGGAATAAGTGGGAGTGGATACGGATCTCGGACCGTAATCCAATTAAGTTCACCGAAATCCAGGCAAGGGCGTAGGCCTCCATCTTTCTTCTTCACAAAGAAGAACCCCGCGGCCACCGGGGAAGATGAAGGTCTAATATGCCCCTTAGCCAGACTTTCAGAAATATAATCCTTCATGGCCTGCCTCTCAGGACCAGAAAGGTTATACAACCTAGCTTTAGGTAACTTGGCCTCAGGGAGCAGTTTTACAGAACAGTCATACTCGCGATGAGGAGGTAGTTCCTGACACCCTTTCTCCGAGAATACATCCTCAAAGTCCGCCAGAAATGGAGGTAAGACCCTAGGAGTAACCGCACCGATGACCGTATTCATGCAGTTTTTATTACAGAATTTACTCCATTGGCTTATCTCTCTGGATTGCCAATTAATAACCGGGTTATGCATAATTAACCAAGGAAGGCCCAACACTATAGGAGTGGAAAGACCCTCCAATACGTAGCAAGACAACAGTTCTTTATGTATAGCCCCCACTTGAAGTTTTACGTTATGCACAGATTGCAAAAAACTTCCCTGACCGAGGGGCCTGGCATCAATCGAGAATATGGGGATGGGTTTAGCCAATTCACTCAATCGCATACCTTGAACCCGGGCAAACCGAGCGTCCACCAGATTAGCCCCGGCACCACTATCCAGAAGAACAGATATCCTCTCAGTTCTCGTACCCACCACCACCTCCGCCGGTACGAGAAACTGAGATGAACCTAGGGACGAAATACCTACTCCCAGATTGCCGTCCACCACACAACCTGGGATCAACAGTTTTCCGACGACTCTTCACTCTGCAAGGGACGGGATGGACACTCCCCAATAAAATGTCCCTTTCTCCCGCAGAAGAAACACCTTCCTGTCTTATGGCGCACCACCGGTCCCCTCCCCCGAAATGATGTCCCTCCTAATTGCATAGGCTCCTCTGGACTGACCAGGGAACCCTCCATATAAGGAACACCTGTAGAAGGTGGAGTCATCACAGAGGGTGGAGTTACCCCGCACCTCTCCCGACGCCGTCTGTCAATGCGAATAGCAAGGGCCATAACGGCTTCCAGTGACGCGGGAGGGTCATACTGTGCCAAAACATCCTTTAATTTGTCGGATAAACCTTGACAAAACTGGCTCCTAAGAGCCGGGTCATTCCACTGGGTGTCCGTGGCCCACCTACGGAACTCCGAACAGAATTCCTCCGCCGGACGATCTCCCTGCTGGATCCTACGTAACTTAGATTCAGCAAGGGAGATCCGATCCGGGTCATCATATACGAGACCCAGAGCTGCAAAAAACCTATCCACTGACTGGAGAGCCGGGGAGCCCGGGGGAAGAGAGAATGCCCAAGATTGTCGGTCCCTTGTAGGAGCGAGATGACAATTCCCACCCTTTGTTCTTCACTCCCCGATGACCGAGGCTGCAGCCGAAAGTACAACTTGCATGCCTCCCGGAAAACAAAAAACTTGTCCCGCCCCCCAGTGAACCTGTCAGGGAGAGCTACTTTAGGTTCTGGTCCTGCTTGCTCCTGGGGATACAAAACCTTGGACCTAACGTCCGCCAGCTCCATGGACAAACTCTGCAACTGCCGAGCTAGACCGGCTACTGGATCCATGGTAGCTGGAGAGCATCTTAGTGGGTCGGTGAAAATGTCACGCTGTCTCTGCGTACAGGAGGTCCTGAGAAGGACCCCGATCACAACAAAAGGGAACAGGAAATAATATGCCAACACTCAGTACTTAGATGAACGAGACAGTACAAGGGTTAAACCAAAAACCACCTTGTATACAAAAACTACACCACAACAACAGAGGGAACACCAACGGGAAAGGAGATAAATGATAAAGCGAGGAAGGGAAAAACCACACCAAATACACTTAGCTCAGAACTCCAAAATACCACGATCCGCTCTGTTTGTCTGTATGAAATGCTTTCACCGACACTACCCTAACAGACCGGCAGGCATTTGAAGGAGTCCCACTACTGCAGCATTGATTGCAGCTGGGCGAGGCTGGACCTCGTCTAGCACAGAGAGAGAGAGTTAACTCTCTCACTGCCGAAAAACACAAAACACCAAAAACTCAGCTGCGAGAAGTCAGGCTGTGTAATCGTGACGATCTTCGTGGCGACACACCCGTGACAATATCCCTTGGATGAGCCTTCCTTGTCAAACAGGGACAAAGCCCCAAAACTGGATGCGGCCATAGTAAAGGCGGCTTAGATGTACATTGGAGATGTTGACTGGTGCTCTAGAGCCAACAATGGCTGTTACATGTACAGCCAGATCCTTAATCATCTGGTTGGATCATCTGGAAACCCAGTTAAAAGACACAATGTCAATACTATGTCAAGACACAATATCTTGGCCACTGTCCCACTTATGCGAGGGGCTGCAGCTTTTCTATCTTCGCTTCGGCTGATTCAAGTTTGTTTAGCGGCAAGGTCAGCAGACATTTCAAACACTTATGGTTAAAATGTTGGCCAGGGAAACTCCAGGCTAGAATGAGACTGTGTGCCATTCCGTGTGAGGGGGAACACCTGTTTGGCCCAGCTTTGGAAAAGGCTTGCAATGCTAAAAAGGGATATCCTAACTTGTCCATCCCAGCCTGCAAGCGATCCTTCTGGAAAAGAAGGTTGAATTGAAGGAAGACCTCCACAGATCAAGACAAATGGAAAGATCAAAGAAGAAAAGGTAGCAGCTTCATGTTCGGAACCTCTTCCCAGGATTCCAAAAAAGTCAGTGATTTCCAGCCCAGGTGGGGGGAGACTTTCGTCCTTCTTCCCGGCCTGGGAAAAAATATCGGGAAACAGTTGGATTCTCGGCCTGATAAAATCCGGTCTAGAAATGGAGTTCCGCTCAATCCCGCATGGAAGATTCGTGGTAATTCCCTCTAGGTCTTTGTCAGCAGGGCAACGGGCCCAGAGGCCAAAGTCTCAGCTGGTGCAGAAGGCTGTCCTATTAGAAGTTTCAGTGTCAGAAAGAGGGAAGGGATTTTAATCCCCTCTCTTTCTAATCAAGAAACCAAACTGCTCTTTCAGGATGATAATACATTTGAAGGGCTTTATTAAATTCCTGAGAATCCTTTCATTCAAAATGGAATATGTAAAATCTGCAATAAAGTTACTCTTCCCAGAAGAGGTGATGGCCCGTCTCCGGGAGAAGAATGTATTGATTATCCTGTATTTGTATAATTTTCTGGTTGTAGGCAATTCGACCTGGCATTGCACTAGTCAGTTACAGGAAGTGATATCCACCTAAGAATGTTTAGGTTGGCTATTGAACCTTAAAAAGTCAAAGATGGAGCCCCTAAAAATACAGTAATATTTGGGGCTACTGCTGGACTCAGAGGTGCAGAAGTATCATTTCCCAGGCGATAAAAAAGAAAAGATCCGAGGCCAGATGTTAAGGGCCCTGAAATTCCCCATCCTGTCCCTTAGAAGCGCTATGTCCCTTCTAGGTTTCTAACTTTGTGCCTTCCGGCAGTCTTGTGAGCCCAGTTCCATACTAGAGCCTTGCAGTAGGATGTGTTAAGAAATTACATTTCCTTTAGAGGACACCTGGAAGGAAGGTTGATGCTATCCCCAATGTCAATGCAGTCCCTTCTTTGGTGGCTGAGTGTCACTAATCTGTCCAGGTGGGCTCCGTAGTAGACGTAGTAAACCAGGGCTTTTGGACGGGGACAAGAGAGTTTTTTTGTTCCTCAAACTTGAAGGAATTACTTGCAGTTGAGTTGGCAGTAAGAAGACTCCTATGAAGACTACCATCATGTCAGGGGCTTTTCATGGTTGAGGACAATGTCTGTCGCTGACTCGTGGGTCCTCCCGCAGATTCCAAATCTCCTCTCTGGGGCTAATTCACCATCCACAAGTAGCCAATCTTCATTTGATGGCATGGCCTCACCTTTGAAAGAAGGGTGCTCCAGGCTGTGGTCCCTCCCTAAATTCTTAATTTTCTCTATAATTCTGTCATGGTGCCGTCATGGGTGAGTCTTATGATTTTTTTCGGAACCCATGACAGCACCCTTATAATCCCTCCTGTCACGTGTGTGTGAGCACTTCTTTCACTAGTGTTATAAGTTCACAGTTTTAGTTGTGATTTGTGGTGCGGGTAAGATTTGTGTTTTGGCAACAACCAATGGAGGTCCTATCACGCGCTGTAATCCAACTGATGCGGAGGAGAGGTACCAACCTTTTAAGCCTGTAGGTTTCCTGTCCTTGAAGGGCGGATCCCCTCTCTCAGGGTGCGGTCATAATCCTGTTATCAGTAAGACTTTATAATGAAAAATCTGAGAACAAAAATTGAAATGCTGGGTGAAATTTTGTGGTTCCGCACTGTATTATCTCAATAATTAATTATATTATTCTGTAAATAAAGTCTAAAAAAAGTGTTAAACAATGCAAGAAAAAAATCCCCAAATGGCCAGTGCTGCCAATAAAAAAATAGCTTAATTTGAAAGAAGAAAAACAAACCTGGCATATTTGGTATCACCATTTTCATAACAAGTTGTATGTATAAAACTATTTCAATATTTATGTAGCACGATGAACAGAATTAAAAAAAAAAAGAGAAACTGTCTGAATTGCAGCTTTTACTTATTCTGCATAATAAAAAAAAAAATCAAAAAGTGAGCAAAACACAAAAAAAAACACCATTAAAAACCACAGCTCGTTATGCAAAAATAATTCCCCATATACAAGTAATAGATCACGTAGGCAGAGGCCTGTCAATCTAAGACAGCGGGCAGAGAGAAGCCGCCGGGAACCCGCCTGTCCGACTAGTCTATTAAAGTATGAATTTCTCTAAAACGCCGCAGAATTTCAGAATGAAACGCACCTGGCTGACATCATACAGTCATACAGTCAGTGTCTTCTGTACACAGTCCGCGCATTGGGAGCCACTGGGGACCAACATGGCAGCCACGGGGGACTTTACCAGACCCACAGCTGCAATAATAACTCATGGGGGGAAGCAATGTGTACCTAACTATTTAAATGCCACTCAGCCACTACTGCTAAAGGCAGATGGTGGCTGTGTAACAAAATTCCTACTCCGCCTCGACTGAATGACATAATTTTAGATTGTCATTGCACATAAATTAATAAATTCAGGCTTGCATCTGGTTTAATGTCAGGGCTTTACTGTTCATTACCATACTGCTCCACCGCGCTGCCCTGCTCCACCGCGCTGCCCTGCCCCACCGTGCTGCCCTGCTCCATCGCGCTGCCCTGCTCCACCGTGCTGCCCTGCTCCACCGCGCTTCCCTGCTCCACCACGCTGCCCTGCTCCACCACGCTGCCCTGCTCTGCTAAAGTGCATTTAAGGATCAACACTGAAATCAGAAAACTGCTGAAAAACTGTGTAGTGTCCTAATATCAGTATCTTGCTCTATCGATAGATTGAGATCTATTTTGGCATCACACTTTTAGTTGGTTAATAACTGAATTTTGCTATTTCATATAGAAATCCTAATAAATATAACATTAACAATATAAATATACAGTTACATTATTACAAATATGTTTGTTTTATTCTTGGCAGATGCCTTTACCATGAACTCCGAAAGACATATGATATCCTCAGATTTGAAAGCAGATGATCATGGTATCACACCAGATACATATGAAGAGCATGCCATTGCTTCAGATATAACATCAGCCCTTCACAGAAAAGATCTATTTTATGGTCAAGTGGTCCTATCTTCTGATTCATTACAGAATGTTGAGCACAGAAAGGGCGCTAAGGAGCGGAGAGCTCACTCAGGGGTGAAGCCATTATCATGTTCAGAATGTTGTAAACATTTTAATCGTAAATCAGATCTTGTTATACATCAGAGAATTCACACAGGGGAGAAGCCATATTCATGTTCAGAATGTGGGAAATGTTTTACAGACAAATCAAATCTTCTCAAACATCAGAGAACCCACAGCGGGGAGAAGCCTTTTTCATGTTCAGAATGTGGGAAATGTTTTATTCGGAAAGAGTATCTTGATAACCACCAGAAAACCCACACAGGGAAGGAGCCTTTTTCATGTTCAGAATGTGGGAAATGTTTTATTCGGAAAGAGCACCTTGATAACCACCAGAAAACCCACACAGGGGAGAAGCCTTTTTTATGTTCAGAATGTGGGAAATGTTTTATTCGGAAAGCGGATCTTGATCGACACCAGAGAACCCACACAGAGGAGAAGCCTTTTTCATGTTCAGAATGTGGGAAATGTTTTTATCAGAGATCAAATCTTATTGAGCATGTGAAAACTCACACAGGGGAGAAGCCATATTCATGTTCAGAATGTGGGAAATGTTTTATGCGGAAAGCGCATCTTAATAACCACCAGAAAACCCACACAGGGGAGAAGCCTTTTTCATGTTCAGAATGTGGGAAATGTTTTACAGACAAATCAAATCTTCTCAAACATCAGAGAACCCACACCGGGGAGAAGCCTTTTTCATGTTCAGAATGTGGGAAATGTTTTATTCGGAAAGAGTATCTTGATAGCCACCAGAAAGCCCACACAGGGAAGAAGCCTTTTTCATGTTCAGAATGTGGGAAATGTAGGTGTAATTAATACAGGTTATGAATGCAGTGTAGGAGGGCTTCTTAAAGAAAAAACAGCAGAATTCTTTCTAGTTGGTGGGTGATCAAATACTTATATCATGCAATAAAATGCAAATTAATTATGCAAAAATCATACAATGGGATTTTCTGTTTTTTATTTTTAGATTCTGTCTCTGCCATTTTATGAGCTGCCTTGAATAATAACCAAGCTTATTCTATGGAAAAGTCTTATTTGTACAAGTACCCTGTGCATTGTAAAGTGCTGCCAAATATAAAAGTAATTATTATACATATAGTTGCAATAAAAATTATTCAACTTCCTTTCCAAATTCCTTTTATTTCCAAACCCGTTTTGCTGTTTGCAATAAACTAATGAAACAAGAACAATATAAAAAGCTCAACACAACTAATATAACATGTGGTTTCTCTAAATTCACCACAAAATTGCACATTTAATGACTCCTGCCATCCAAGAATGATTCCATCCCTTCATGAGCTGCATCTTGAGTACTTAGTAGAACCCTTTCCCTGCTACATTCAGAAACCCTGCTAACCTCATTAATATTCCTTGCATGCCTTCTGTCTCTTTCAATTGTGCCCTTTGAAATGTGCAGTCAGCATGTAATAAACTCTCCTACATCCATGACTTTTTCCTCTCAATTCCCTCAACCTTCTTGTTCTCACTGAAACATGGATCCAGTAGTCGGATACCACCGCCGCTGCTGCTCTCTCTCATATGGTGGCCTACACTTCTCTCATACCCCGAGAACTAACAACAGATCAGGCGGAGGTGTTGGTCTGCTCCTTTCAACAAAATGCACTTTTTCCCCCCAGTACCCCTCCCTTATCTTCCCTTCTTTTTGAGGTCCAGACTGTCAGACTCTACCGGCCTTTCTCCCTGTGACTGGCATGTATGTATCACCCTCCGGGCACCTCCCATCAGTTTCTGGATCACTTTTCCACTTGGCTTCCAAATTTTCTATCTTGTGACATCCCCACTCTCATTGTGGGGGACTTTAACATCCCAATTGGCGATCCCCTTTCCCCATCTTTCGCTCATCTTTTATCGCTAACCTTTTACTTCGGCCTTTCACAACTTACTAATTCTCCTACACATGAAGACGGGAACACACTGGACCTGATCTTCTCCCGGCTATGCTCAGTACATGACTTTATTAACTCTCCTCTTCCGCTCTCTAACCACAACCTTCTTTCATTATCTGTCAAGAACTGTAACCCCACTCATGACACCCCCACTTTCCACACTTATAGAAATATATGCGCCATTAACACCCAGAGATTTATGAAAACGTTGCAATCATCATTGGCCCCAATCTCCTCCCTCTCATGTCCTGACCCTGCACTGAAGCACTATAACGAAATATTGTAATGCGCCCTGGATGAAGCCGCACCTCCTACACTTAGAACAACTCGGCATAGATGGCAACAACCCTGGCACACGCCGCAAACACGTTTTCTCTAGCGGTGCTCCAGGTGCGCTGAACGGCTGTGTTGAAAATCTAACCTGGCCGAAGATTTCATCCATTATGAATTTATGCTTAAAACATATAACTCCGCCCTTCACCTCTCCAAACAAACCAACTTTAACAACTTAATCATCTTATTGTCCAATAATCCTGAACACCTCTATGACACTTTTCATTCTCTCCTTAATCAAACAGCACAGGCCTCGACCACCGACCTCAGCGCTGAAAATCTGGCCAATTATTTCAAAGAAAAATTTGACCATATCCGATAGGAAATTTTCTCCCAATCCCCAAATGTTATGCATGCTCCTCCCTCCAACATTGGTTCAAAGTCAGAAAATGAGCAAGATGCAGTCACGGAAGAAGTGACCAGGCTCCTTGTATCTTCTGGCCCTACCACCTGCACCAGTGACCCTATTCCCTCACATCTTCTTCAGTCCCTTTCTCCAGCTGTCACCACTCACCTACCTAAAATATTCAACCTCTCCCTCTCATCTGGTATTTTTCCCCTCCTCTTTTAAACACGCCAGCATACATCTATTACTTAAAAAACTATCCCTTGACCAGAACTGCGCTGCTAACTACAGACCTGTTTCCAATCTTCCCTTTATCTCTAAACTCCTGGAATGCCTGGTCCACTCCCGTCTAATCCGCTATCTCTCAGATAACTCTCTTCTTGACCCTTACCAATCTGGTTTCCGCTCTTTAGACTCTACTGAAACTGCACTCCCTAAAGTCTCTAATGATCTACTAACAGCTAAATCTAATGGCCACTACTCCCTGCTGATTCTCCTGGATCTCTTTGCAGCATTCAACACTGTGGATCGCCAGCTCCTGCTCACTATGCTCCTCACTATTGGCCTCAACGACACTGTTCTCTCCTGGTTCTCCTACCTCTCTGACCGCTCCTTCACTGTATCTTTTGCCGGCTCCTCCTCCTCTCTCCTTCCCCTTACTGTCGGTGTTCCTCAAGGATCAGTCCTAGGCCCCCTTCTTTTCTCCTTATACACTGCTCCTATTGGACAAATAATCAGCAGATTTGATTTTCAGTACCATCTCTATGCTGATGACACCCAATTATAAACCTCTGCTCCAGATATCACCCCTGCATTATTACAAAAGACCAGTGATTGTCTTTCCGCTGTCTCTAACAGTATGTCCTCCCTCTATCTAAAACTGAATCTGCCAAAAACTGAACTACTTGTATTTCCTCCCTCCACTAACCTACCTGTGCCCTTTATTGCTATTTCCGTTTGTGGCTCTACCTTTACTCCCAGCAACATGCCCGCTGTCTTGGGGTCATGTTTGATTCAGATTTTTCCTTCGTTCCTCACATCAAATCACTCATTCGTTCATGTCATCTACACCTCAAAAACATCTCTAGACTCATAACTTTTCTTACCTTTGACTCGGCAAAAACTCTTACTGTAGCTCTTATTCATTCTCGCCTGGACTACTGCAACTTTTTTACTAATCGGTCTCCCTCTTTCTAAACTTTCCCATCTCCAATCCGTCCTTAATGCAACAGCCAGGATCATATTCCTCTCCAACCGCTACACCGATGCCTGTTCCCTATGCCCATCCAATACAGAGTTCAATATAAACTTATCACGCTTACTCACAAAGCGCTCCATGCTTCAGCACCGCCCTACATCTCCTCCCTCATCGCAGTCACCACCCTACCCATGCCCTCTGTTCTGCCAATGACTTTAAACTAAAATCCTCCGAACTTCCCACTCTCGTCTCCAAGATTTCTCATGTGTTGCGCCAATTCTTTGGAATGCACTACTCAGGACAGTTCGATTAATTCCCAATACCCACAGTTTTAAGCGTGCCCTAAAAACCCATTTCTTTAGACTGGCCTATCGCCTTAACATACTTATCTAACTGTCCTAGTTTAGCCCATATTAAAATTTTCTTCAAATTCATACCATTCATGCACATAATAGTCTGTAATGTACACGTACTGACTGGCGAACAGTTCATGTAGTGTTATGTACATACCCTATTTAGTATATTATGGCTATATTATATAACATATGTACATGATACCTTTTGTGCCCCCCCTATGTCCTCATAGACTGTAAGCTTGCGAGCAGGGCCCTCACTCCTTTTGATATGAGTTATGCTTATTTTGTAACGTCTGTATTGTCTGTATAAGTCCCCCTAAAATTGTAAAGTGCTGCAGAATATGTTGGCGCTATAAAAATAAAAATTATTATCATTATGGCAGTTATCACCAGCTGTAAACATTGCTACATACCCACATACCCAGACATCGGTTTTGCCTCATTCCTGAGGAATCTTAGCCCAGTCTTTATGGTTAACTCCCTTTGGTTCATTAATATTCTTGTGTTCTCGAGAGTGGTTGAAAAAGTTGTGAAGAGACCATTGCTTAGTGGAAACAAGGAAAAGAATACAAAAGAATTGCAAAGATATTGAACTTGTAAAGACTGCTTCCAGCTGTAACTCTAAAAACATTCAAAGTCCCAGGAACACTGACTACATTACCTGGACTTGAAGGAAACATGACCCATCTCCAAGAAGTACACCTTCACTGACCAGAGTTGTCAGCTCTAATAGTGTCAAAATCATGTCAATAAGTCACAGGAATTTTGGGATTCTGTCCTGTCGAGCGATGAAACAAAACAGAACATTTTCAGGCCTATGGATAAAAGTATTATTGAAAGAGGATGAATGAAGCAAATGCTAAAAAGAACACCCTGCCTACGGTGAAGCATGGTGGTGGCTGGGGTGCACTTCCAAAGATTTTACAGTACCAACCTTCAAAAATGATGGACACCTAGTAAATGTTTTGGAGTCATTCCCATTAAACCATCAGGAACTGTATGTGGAATGACTCTTTTGGTTGCACTTCATAAATAGCTGTCTTTATGTGGAAGTCAAAGCAGAATTTTGCCAACTTCCTTCTCAGATTCACAGATTTTCCATTCCAAATTAATTTGATTCAGGTTTCCTCCCCAAGTCTCTCATCCAATGGTACTAGATTTCACCTCTGCAAAGCATCAGTAATGAAAGTTACAATCTTAGCTATGACTACTTTCTGCTCTCTTGTATATGTTCTTGCCTCCTCTTGACGTACCATCCTACTCAACTGAATGAGATAACCATTACTATGAGAGAGAGTTCCACTGAGCAGCTGATTCACTTAACCATAATCAACATCTTCAATGGATATCGCGCTTTTCGCAAGGATTTTGTGAAGGAACAGATTCTTATATTAATTGTGTGATGTGTTTGAATTATATAAGACTTTGTGCTAAGAAGAATTTCTGCTGCGACATACAGATATCCAAGATGGCGGTTGAGAGCTTCATATAACTTTAAGAACAAGAATGACTTTGCTTAAAGTGAACTTGAGATGATGATGGCCACCTGCCAAGAGTATTATGTTAAAGTAGATAAGTAATAGATGTAATGTTGCATAACTGGGTATAACCAATTAAGTAAGACTACTGGATTAATTAGACAATTGAGTGTCTTTGTAGAGGGGCCCCAGTTCTGGAAACCCCCTTGGAAAACCTATAAAAATATACTCTTGACCCTCCCAGAGTGAGGGACTCTTGCTGAGCATCACCGGGTTGTGGTCTCCTTTATTCCCTCCCATCACAACGCCTGGGCGCAATGGCACCCCCTGCTGTTGGCAGATTGCCATAACAGATTTTATGAACAAGTTTATTCAACCTGTACAGGCATTCGCACAATTTCTCCCTCTACATTTCCGCCCTCTGTCAGTCACTGCAATGGAGCTGAGCTGCAGTGGCCGCAAAGAATAGTAGCCGAGCTTAAGTAGCTGGTGTTATATAGATTGTTAGAATAAAGACTCCGGTCCATCAAGGTCAACCTTCCTCCACCAGTTATACGTTCTCTATCGCTAGATTATTTAAAACCCACAATGCCATTTGTTGTGATAAAAACATCCAGCCATTTTTTAAAAACTGTTCTAGTGTCTGCCATTACTACCTCTTGTGGTCGGCATTCCACAGTCTGACTGCTCTAACTGTAAAGAACCCTTTCCTATTTAGCTGCCGGAATCTCCTCTCCTCCAAACGTAATGAGTGCCCCTGGTTCTTGGAAGGAATAAGTCATGTGCAAGTTGTAGCGCCTGCGTCTCTGCCTCCTGCCCCTCTCCTGTGGCAGAGACGCCGACCCCCTTACTGCCACAGCCCCCGCTAAGAGTGTTCCACTCCTCCGTCCTCCTTACACACTGACACTGCCCGGGGTACACGCACAACTAACAGATCCCCGAGTACTGTGCTTGGGGGGGCACGCGCACTTCCTGCCTCTTAAGGGGCCGCACGCCATGCTGAATGTCCCTGGCCAATGGTTGGATTACACTAAAAAGACAACATCTGCAAGGAGTTTGTGTGGGTTTCCTCCTGGTTCTCCGGTTTCCTCACATACTCCAAAAGACATAATCATAGGGAATGTAGATTGTGAGCCCCAATGGGGACAGTGCCCATAATGTCTGTAAAACGCTGTGGAATTAATGGCGCTATGTAAGTGAGTAAAATAAATAAAATAAACTACTTAAGGCACCTCCTCCAACATGGAGGTGCCTGTGCAACGTTGTAAATTTGTTTGCTAAACACTCTTGTTAGTTCTCAGGTCCCAGTGCATGTATCTCCATTTACCTGCCTGTCCGTCAGCCTGTCTACCAACCGTGCCCACCTGCCAGTCTACCAGCCGTGCCCGCCTGTTCCTGCCTCCTGTCCCTTGGGGGTCAGTTGCTATCTTCCCGAGGTCAGACCCGGATTAGCACCTGGTCCACCTTCCTCGCCCCTCCTTGGGTCATGGAGTAGTCAAGCCGCTGTACATCCGAAGTTGAATTTCATGAGGTCCCTAGTTATTTTCCCGAGTCTCTCCTTGCACCACGGCACAGTAGCTCCACCACCCATCCCATTACACAAGTCCTTTGTATTGATCTCACATGTATTTATACATATAAGTGAGATCTCCTCTGAGGCTTCGTTTTTCTAAGCTAAAAAAGCCCAAACTTTTCCAACCTCTCAACATATGAGAAGTCTCCGTCCCTTGTAATAATCTAGCTGCTGCCTCTGAACTGACTCTAACTTCCGAATAACTGTTTTAAAATGTGAAGCCCAAAACTGGATCCCACATTCTAGATGTGGCCTCACAAGTAATTTGTAGTGACTACTACAGATTAAATGCAGCTATACTGGACACAACTCTCCATATTGACCCCAGTTCTTTTGACACAGAGGTAACTTGAACATTCTTCAGTCTTGTAGACATAGTGCAGGTTTGAGTCCTCTATCAGAGTCATTTCAGGAGATCCACTAAAGCTTATCTGAAGGTTTTATTATGGAAGGTATATGGTTCAAGAAAACAAACTGGGGCTCTTATTGTTTTAACCCCTTCTTGTGATGTGTATTAC
Organism: Phyllobates terribilis; assembly: GCF_046119375.1. Lineage (NCBI taxonomy): Eukaryota > Metazoa > Chordata > Amphibia > Anura > Dendrobatidae > Phyllobates > Phyllobates terribilis. The sequence continues at coordinate 8,681,244 of NW_027362816.1, forward strand.
CAGATAAAGACAGTTTGGCAAAGTACACTGCTCAAAAAAAATAAAGGGAACACTTAAACAACACAATGTAACTCCCAAGTCAATCACACTTCTGTGAAATCTACCTGTCCAGTTATGAAGCAACACTGATTGTGAATCAATTTCTCCTGCTGTTGTGCAAATGTAACAGACAACTGGTAGAAATGATAGGCAATTAGCAAGATACCCCTATAAAGGAGTGGTTCAGCAAGTGGTGACCACAGACTATTTCTCTGTTCTCAGCCTTTTGGGCTGTTGTTTTGGTCACTTTTTCATTTTGCCGTTGCTCTCACCCCTAGAGGTACAGTAGCATGAGGCGGTGTCTACAGTACAACCCACAGAAGTTGCTCAGGTAGTGCAGTTCATCCAGGATGGCACATCAGTGCGAGCTGTGGCATGTGTCTGCACAAACGGTTAGAAACCGACTCCATGAGAGTGGTATGAGGGCCCGAAGTCCACAGATGGGGGTGGTGCTCACAGCCCAACACCGTGCATGACGCTTGACATTTGCCACAGAACACCAGGATTGGCAAAGTCGCCACTGGCGCCCTGTGCTCTTCACAGATGAAAGCAGGTCCACACTGAGCACATGTGACAGACGTGACAGAGTCTGGAGACGCCGTGGAGAGCGATCTGCTGCCTGCAACATCAGCATGACCGGTTTGTCAGTGGGTCAGTAATGGTGTGGGGTGGCATTTCTTTGGAGGGCCGCACAGTCCTCTATGTGCTCGCCAGACTGCGATTAGGTACCGAGATGAGATCCTCAGACCCCTTGTGAGACCATATGCTGGTGCGGTTGGCCCTGGGTTCCTCCTAATGCAGGACAATGCCAGACCTCATATGGCTGGAGTGTGTCAGCAGTTCCTGCAAGATGAAGGCATTGAAGCTATGGACTGGTCCGCCCGTTCCCCAGACCTGAATCCGATGTGCACATCTGGGACATCATGTCTCGCTCCATCCACCAATGTCACCTTGCACCAGACTGTCCAGGAGTTGGCGGATGCTTTAGTCCAGGTCTGGGAGGAGATCCCACAGGAGACCATCCGCAACCTCATCAGGAGCATGCCCAGGCGTTGTAGGGAGGTCATACAGGCACGTGAAGTCCACACACAATACTGAGCCTCATTTTGACTTGTTTTAAGGATATTACATCAAAGTTGGATCAGCCTGTAGTGTGTTTTTCCACTTTAATTTTGGGGGTGACTCAAAATCCGGGCCTCCATTGGTTAATAAATTTGATTTCCATTGATGATTTTTGTGTGATTTTGTTGTCATAACATTCAACTTTGTACAGAACAAAGTATTCAATGAGAATATTTCATTCATTCATATCTAGGATGAGATGTTTGAGTGTTCCCTTTATTTTTTTGAGCAGTGTATATAATCCTGAGAACATTGCTGTAAGGCAGGGATATCAAGCTCCAACACACAGAGGGTCAAAATGAAAAACTTGGACTAAGTCACGGGTCAACCAGTATACAGTATGATGGGCCCCACCTAGTTCTCCATACAAATAATAGCCCCACATGGGGGTGGCGGTTCTGGTATTGCGGGCCAAATATAACAACCCTGCGGGCCAGATTTGGCCCACAAGCCAGAGTTAGACATGTATTCTGTAAGGCATATAATATTCACGGAGTATGGACGGTACGATACAAGCTCATACAACAATGGCAGATGTGGTTGGGCTTTTCAGCTTTACAAAACATGTCTACGGGATAACATTTCTGCTTGTGGAGAGTGACAAGCCAAGCCTGGCATGTCAGAGTGAGGAGACTTATAAGCCATGCATGCTCTTCTGGGAAATTGTGGAGCTAGAGCTCTAGTCCTCTTCCTCTCTGAAGAGGCGGCTTTACAAAAGTAATTGATAAGTAACATCAGAACTTTCCTGGCACAGTCAAAAGTGTTTAATCCACGAAAATGTGTAAAATGACCAGACCGTGCTCCTAAAGTTAACTTACACCCAGCTCACTTCAAGAGGTTGCACTAAATTGCGAAGGAGCCATCATCAAAATGATTGGGGCGACTATAGACTACCGTAAGTGTGTTGTGCATCATTTGATGATACAGGGGCAAGTAAACAGAAGAGCCGACCAGAAGCGCACTAATGCTTAAGAAACAAGCATTCCTTACATTTATTAAAGCTGTCAAACAGTCGCAAATCATGCACACGGGAGTGATTCAAACATATCACCGAGTACGCTGAAAATACTCGGTTATTCGCCCGAGCATACTCGCCGAAAGGGTTAACCGAACATACTCGCTCATCACTAGTCAGCACACTATGGCCCCCTCCAGGGCTCAACACCCTTATCCACCTATCTTTCCAACACAAGGTTTGGCACATAGAGAGGTAGGACATATAGTTGTTAGGGACCATTCATATTAAAAGGTCACCTTGACGTGGTTGGAGGCTTTGTGCTTGTTGATCAAAAAACGCTAACGAAGCACCTAATGTTTACAGCAATATTGGAGTTCATGTAATCAGTAGTCGCAGTGCGCTGACACATCGAGTATTAGTATGTTAGTATATTGGCCACATAGAGGATTAATTAAATACTAAAGTTGTGCGAGTCCTATTTTTTTTGTATTATCCATTGTACAATATTCCACAGCTACGACTCTCTCATTTTATTCAACAGAAGCCGCCAATGTGATCAACTTGTTTCATCATTTATACCTTATTCAGGACATTCTGCAACAACTGGGCGTCGCCTTACTGGAAAGGGGCGTGGTCTAGAGCGAGGCACCGCGCATTGAAAAATGCTGCAAAACGGAAGCACACATTCCTGGCACAGAGGAAGCGCCACCTAGTGGTTTGTGTAAACTTAGTCTAAACACGTGCACATAGATCAAACAGCATGAACCTGCGATAAATCTGTCCCATCGTCTCCACAGCCTCAATGAAGAGCTCAGCATGGATGAAATAAAGGAGGCGCAGTGTCAGTCCTAGGCCTCGTTCACACCTCTGCTTTTCACGTTCATGTTCTATCCATGTTTTGGACAGACAGAATATAAACACACGCGGCTCCGCTCCGTACGCCTCGTACACACTCAGCTCCGCACGCCTCGTACACACGCGGCTCCGCTCCGTACGCCTCGTACACGCCCGGCTCCGCTCCGTACGCCTCGTACACGCCCGGCTCCGCTCCGTACGCCTCGTACACGCCCGGCTCCGCTCCGTACGCCTCGTACACGCCCGGCTCCGCTCCGTACGCCTCGTACACGCGCGGCTCCGCTCCGTACGCCTCGTACACGCGCGGCTCCGCTCCGTACGCCTCGTACACGCGCGGCTCCGCTCCGTACGCCTCGTACACACGCGGCTCCGCTCCATACGCCTCGTACACGCGCGGCTCCGCTCCGTACGCCTCGTACATGCGCGGCTCCGCTCCGTACACCTCGTACACATGCGGCTCCGCTCCGTACACCTCGTATACACAAGGCTCCGCTCCGTAGATCTCGTATACACAAGGCTCCGCTCCGTAGACCTTGTATACACAAGGCTCCGCTCCGTACACCTCGTACACACAAGGCTCCGCTCCGTACACCTCGTACACACAAGGCTCCGCTCCGTACACCTTGTACACACAAGGCTCCGCTCCGTACACCTCGTACACATGCGGCTCCGCTCCGTACACCTCGTATACACAAGGCTCCGCTCTGTACACCTCGTACACACAAGGCTCTGCTCCGTACACCTCGTACACACAAGGCTCTGCTCCGTACACCTCGTACACACAAGGCTCTGCTCCGTACACCTCGTACACACAAGGCTCCGCTCCGTACACCTCGTACACACAAGGCTCCGCTCCGTACACCTCGTACACACAAGGCTCCGCTCCGTACACCTCGTACACACAAGGCTCCGCTCCGTACACCTCGTACACGCGCGGCTCCGCACGCCTCGTACACGCGCGGCTCCGCTCTGTACACCTCGTACATGCGCGGCTCCGCTCCGTACACCTCGTACATGCGCGGCTCCGCTCCGTACACCTCGTACACATGCGGCTCCGCTCCGTACACCTCGTATACACAAGGCTCCGCTCCGTACACCTTGTACACATGCGGCTCCGCTCCGTACACCTCGTATACACAAGGCTCCGCTCCGTACACCTCGTATACACAAGGCTCCGCTCCGTACACCTCGTACACACGCGGCTCCGCTCCGTACACCTCGTACACACGCGGCTCTGCTACATCCACACTGTAAACCCCTCCTGACTCCACACATAAACTTCAGCTCATCCAGCACCATGACAACCAGCACAGCAGAGTCCTGCATCCACTGAGGCCCCTGATCATGTGACCCCTGACTCCTCCCCTCCTGTGACCTCATCACAGCTCCTGTGCGCACAGAGCAGCCATATATGTGGTGGCGGCTCTGCAGGTGGAGGTATGTGGTGGCGGCTCTGCAGGTGGAGGTCGGTGCTGTCTCCATTAAATCTTTCTATCTGTATCTTCTGTTGGTCCGAGAACAAGCCGACATCTCCTCTCAACGGCCCGAGAGCTGGAAGCTCCAACCTCCATAGGTTCCGCCTCAGGTAAGCGGATGGACTCTGGAGGAATGACCGAAACCCTCTGTTGCTTACGACATCTTTCCCGAATTATTGGATGCATACGAATGGCCTGGGTCATGGCCTCCCCCAAGGAGCAAGGTGGAGTATGCAGAGCCAGAGCGTCCTTAAGTGTATCAGAAAGACCTCTGTAGAACTGGCACCTGAGAGCAGCATCATTACACAGAGGACCATTGCCAGAACTTGAAATTATAGTACTCAGCAGTGCAGCCCCCATGTGTCAGGTTCATGATCTCTGCCTCTCCGACCTGGACCCTACCAGGGTCATCATAATTATCCTTAAGGTGTCAACAAAACATTGTTCTGTTGCTTGTGAGGACAAGGAAATGCCCAAATCTGGGCCCCCCCCCCACAGCAGGGACATAATTATTTCTACCCGCTGACTCATTCCCTGAAGACTGGGGTCGTAACTTAATAAACAATCTGCAGCTCTGCCTGAAGACCCTAAACTGCTTTCTCCCCCGAAAATGTATCCAGAACTGCCACCATTGGTTCGGGAGAGATCAAGTGCACATCAGAGGGTACAGAAGTCATAACTACAAGGTTACGGGTCCGGGTGGTGGAACCTCTGTGCTGCGGGAGGGACCAGAGGGGCGTAACTAAGTGCCTACTCGGACCGACCCAGGTCACACGGCGGCTCAGTCGAGTCCGTGACCCTGGGAGGAACCGGGCAGGAGGACCAGGTGCCACTCTGGGACTGACCTTGTGTGAGAGCAGGTGACTCCCACGGGTCAGATGACAGGAGCTGACCAGTACAGCGGATGAGCACGGCAGGAAGGCTGACGGGTGGTCCGGGTGGATAAGCAGGCTGGTACGGCAGATAGCCAGGCAGGTGCTCCAGGTAGGCAAGCAGGCGGGCACGTCAGATAATAGGCAGGTGCTCCGGGAAGACAGACTGGCGGGCACGGCAGGTTACAGGCAGGTGCTCCAGGTAGGGTGGCTAGCGGGCACAGCAGGTTACAGGCAGGTGCTCCAGGTAAGCAGGCTGGCGGACACAACAGGTAACAGACAGGAACTCCAGGTAAGCAGGCTGGCGGGTATGACTGTAGACAGACAGGAGGACAGAACTGTTAGACAGGCTGGCGGGCTGGACTGATAGACAGACTGGCAGGCAGGACAGAAAAGCAGCGGGACCTGAGGGCTACAGCAAGTGTTAGCACACGGAACAACAACCTTGCACAGGCACCTCCATTTTGGAGTAGATGCCTTATATAGGAGAAGTCCTCCGGCCATTGGCCGGGGACTCTATGACTGCGCGCGTGGCCCCTTTAAGAGGGAGGGAGCGCGCGCGGGCCCTAAGCACAGTGCCCGGGGAGCTGCGCGCGGTGCGCACCACAGCAGCAAGGGAGCAGAAAGATGCCGGACCTGAACCGCGGCGGTGAGGGGAACGCCGTCTCTGCCCGGCAGAGACGCCGATGCTACATACAGTCACTAGCGAAGAGCTTTGAGAAGCACCCATTGTACTAGTAAACTGACCTTGTAGTTGGGACTGTAAAGATTCTAGCTTCTGGTGCACCCTGGCCAGATCCTGGACCATCTGGTTCAGATTCTCCACTTGATCAGAAAGTACAAGCTGGATCCATTGGTGGCAAGGAAAAAAAAATGAAACTGAAATCGTACTATAACAGACAATCCATGAGGCAGGATAGTCAAACATTTCGGGGTCAGATGACAAGTGAGCATGTAATAAGAATGAGGGAAAAGATAAAAGCAAAGTCAGGTAAGGGTCCGAAGTCAAAATACCAGGAGAATAGTGGATCAGAGCAAAGGGGTTGAGCAAACAGATGGTCAGAACTAGGTCCAAATTTAGGCAGCAATAGATCAATGAACAGCGCACAGAAATTCAGGCAAAAAGCACCACTGAGCGAGTGCTACGATTGGCAGAGTTCTGAGCTGGGCTAAGTAGCAAGGAATTAATTAGCCACATGGAACACCTGCAAAAAGCCCAGCACCTCCTAGTCTCCTGATTGGATGACTGAGCTGTCAAAGTACCGACAGCTCAGGACACCCCTGCACCCGATTGAATGACTGAGCTGTCTATCAACAAACTGACATCTCAGCATGCCCATGCCCTTGACCTTCTGAAGGGAGGAATCATGACACCTAACATTTAATTTTCCATGATGGTAAGGCTATGTGCCCACATTGCGGAAATGAAGCATATTTTTTACGCTTCTCCCTGGCGGGAAAATCGCATGCGGATATTACATGCGGTTTTCCCGCCAGGTAGAAGCGTTTGTCAAGCGTTTGTGAGGCGTCTTTGCATGCATTTCCGCATGCGGGTTATCAAGCACTTCTCCAAGTGTTTCAAGCATCACTTGGAAAGTGCTTGACAACTTGTTCACACTATATAAATCCATGCAACCGGCATGGATTTATATAGTGTGACCAGTAATAGTTAAAAAAAGAATCAGAATGGTAAAAAATAAAAAAATAAAGTTTATACTCACCTACCGATGCATTCTCTGCCCCGTCCGGAGTCTTGAGCGGCTCACGCTGTTGTGTGCAGGACCTTCGGTGACGTCATTGAGTCATGTGATGGGTCACATGACTCAATGACGTGGCAGGTCCTTCACACACCTCGCGACGGCGGGAAAACACCGGGAAGACATCAGAAGATAAGTATAAACTTTATTTTATTCTTTTTTTTACAGGTACAATGGTACCCAGGTCTGAATGAAAGTCTCCTCTCCTCCAGACTTGGGTACTATCCGCATGCGGAAACGCAAAATTAATGAACATGCTGCGGATTTTTGACCGCAGCATATACGCTGCGGAAAAATCCGCAGCATGGGCATTGACATTGCGGAATGCCATTGGGGACCATGGGGTGCGGATATACATGCGTTTTACATGCGTTTACTCTGCGGAAATTCAGCAGCATATACGCTTGTAATACGCAACGTGGGCACGCAGCCTTAAGATGTGAACTTTTTTGAAGCTCGGCTTATAGGTGAACCCTCAACAGGTGGGACTATATCTTTTGACATTCCAACGTAAATATTACTAGCTCTGCAGTGGAGTATTTATGATGAATTGTATCTGATCACTCCTCCTAGGGCCAGGACTGAAATCCTCTAGTCTATTAGTCTCGGGAAATGGAGAGTTTATTCCTCCTGGTCATCCGTGTTTTAGTAAGCGAGATCATATTCCAATTACAAATATTCCTAGTCACTCTAAGCTGGTATTTTTCAAAAACACTCAAATCATTAAAAGACGTTTGTCTAAAATTGTCTAATAATCTTTTAATAAAAAATTAAGACTGTGTTCACGTTGAGATTTTTAGAAAAAAAAACATTTTCCTGAAACATTTTTCTCAGACCTTTTTATTTGACAATGTCTAGTTTGGAGCCAATCCTGATTTCTAGCCAATTTGCATGGACATCTGAATGAACCCTCATGTAAATAATTGGTGCTATGAATGGGCCTTGAGTATGAGAGGTGCACCCCAAGATTCAGTGATGGGTCCACTATTAAACTTACTTATTAATTATATTAAAACAGTAAAACTACTGAGTCCCGTGTTAGAAAATCACTTGTAGATGAGGATCTGTTTGTAATAACGTGCAGTCATCGTATATTTAGGGTAATTAAACTTGGAGAGTCACTGGTAGAGAAGGATTGATTGTAATAATGTGCAGTCATCGTATGTTTAGGATAATTAAATTAAGAGAGATACTTGTAGAGAAGGATCTGGGTATAATAATCGGCCGTCATTGTATGCTCAGGGGAGTTAAACTAGGAGAGTCACTGGTAGAGAAGGATCTGGGCATAATAATCTGCCGTCATCTTATGCTCAGGGGAGTTAAACTAGGAGAGTCACTGGTAGAGAAGGATTGATTGTAATAATGTGCAGTCATCGTATGTTTAGGATAATTAAATTAAGAGAGATACTTGTAGAGAAGGATCTGGGTATAATAATCGGCCGTCATTGTATGCTCAGGGGAGTTAAACTAGGAGAGTCACTGGTAGAGAAGGATCTGGATTGTACTTGCAAAACACATATGAAATCACCTAATTTAATATTAATCCGTGTCTTCTAAAGCCAACAAGATATTCTCATGTATTAAAAGAGGCATGAACTCGCGGGAGCGTAACACTACTACATTACAAAGTGTTAGTGTAGCCTTATCTCGGATATGCAGTTCAGTTCTGGGTATCAGTTTATAATAAGGTGTCACTTTAAACACCAGAGACAGGCCCAGTAATATTATTAGTAAAGGATGGGGTAATATAGAGGTAAGACGCGCCATGTCATCTGCCAGTGACAATTATAGGCTGTAACGCAAAAAGCATCATTTTGACATTACTAAGGCTAGCTTTGCTTTAAAGGGTTTGGATATAGTCCTGGGAAACCTTAGAGTGTCATACACGTCTTTTACAGGGAAATGGAGAGTGTGAAGTATTTTCAATTTTTAACTGATCAATTGGGTAGAAAACATTTTTTTGGGCTGATTTGGACTGTCATATATGGAGTTATGCAGATCAAAGGCTGGGGGCATCTGATCACTGCCTGCACCACCCGCTGTGAACAGTTAATTGAAGCAGGTTATCTGATGGAGAGCAGACATGGAGTCTGTATACAGAGTAATGAACAGGTAGCTGTCACTGTTGGATAACTACTGGGACCATCAGATGTGTCCCTGTATGGCTCCACTGGCACATGAGTATTAAATGCAGAGGCTGGGGCTTTCATCTTGTGCAGTCATTCTGCCTGTACTGCGTAGATGGGAGAATGTAGAACAATATTTTAAAGTTTTTTATATTATAATTCTAGTTTTACAGAATCCATGGATATATCCATGATCGGGGAGCAGATTCGCACCTTTGGGTAAAATTGGAAAAGTTTTGGTAACTGGCAATCCACATGAGCGCAATATCTCCCCGAATTATGATAATTTTCATGTGTGGTATGTATAGATGACAGCCATATTGTTTCTATGGAATGTTCCTTGGAAAAAATATGACCCACATCAGAAATGAGGGCTAAAACTGGATTAGAATCAAATATTATAAGCCGTCTCCTTCTTCCCTCAGCAGAAGGGGGAGTGAAGGGTCTGATGAGACCTATTATAATATCTCTTCTACCGTATATCGAGGTCAGATCCCGAAGAACCACATGCGTATGGCCGTTCAGTACCACAACCTTTTCGGTGGCATCTTCCCCGCAAAGAAACCTCATGGTCCAGTCATGTAAGGTTTATTCATTCTTTTTATTAGACTGTTTGTTTTATGTATGACTTTTTGTTTTTGCTCGATTTGTAACTTTTTTAAGCATTGTGCTACTTTTGGATATTAAATCTAACATTTAATATATTTGTTTTTCGTTGCTTTAACGTACCCACAATCTCGAGAGAGAAATTAGCTTGGTTGTGTTACCAGGTAGCCAGAGTGAAAGTAGTGAACTGCTCAGGAGCTTGGGAAAGCTGGATGTGCATATGTCCCAGTGTGTTGCCAAGTAAAGGCGACTTGCTGGCGTTGTAAAACCGTGACTGGTGACAGTGTATGGTGCCTAAGGCAGTAGCCGTGGGTAAGCTGCTGCTTCTCCACACCCTGGCACCTCACAAACAAGCAGTGTCCCAGTCCATATGTAGTGTGCTGTGAAGTTTGCTTTGCAATCACTTGTAGGCCAGAGGCTTCCGCTGTACCCACGTCCTTAGGTCCAGGATTGGTGGCACCGTTAGTGGTTTTCATGACACGGACTAATGGAAAATTCGCTCATCTCTATTTCCTAATCATCCTTTAGTGCTAAAAATTGTTTCTCTTTCTCTTCCAAAATTTGACTGTAACTGTTGGATTTTTTTTCTTGTAAAATTTGTCAAAATTATTTTAATAACAAGGAAATTACTATATTGCTACATGAGTTTTTAGATAATGAAGAAGATATGATTCCCGGGAATAACATTTCCCACATTCTGGACATGAATATGACTTCTCTCGTGTGTGAATTCTTTGATGTATAAGAAGACCTGATATGTGGTTAAAACATTTCCCACATTCTGAACATGAATATGGCCTCTCCCCTGTGTGAATTCGTTGATGCATAAGGAAATGTGATTTCTGGTTGAAACATTTCCCACATTCTGAACATGAATATGGCCTCTCCCCTGTGTGACTTCTGTAATGTGTATGTAAATTTGACTTACAGTTAAAACATTTCCCACATTCTGGACATGAATATGGCTTCTCTCCTGTGTGAATTCTTTGATGTTTATGAAGATCTGGTTTCTGCCTGTCAGGAATATTATAAAATATAAATGTCAGGAAAATGTTCTTCCATATCTGCCTGACGTAAATGTTCACCCCCCTCCCTTATTCCCCTTCTGCTCAGCACAAAGCCCCAAATAACGCACGCCTGTTAAATACTTTATGCAAACACGGCCAGCCAAGGAGTGTTATAACTTCCTTAGGAAGCAAGCATCTTGTCCCTGAGAGACACAGGAGGTAATTAAAACGCAGGCTTGCACTAATTTGTGTGTAACTGTTGAAGGGTCTTCCCGAGCCTCAAAGGGAAATTTCTAGACGCACTGGCTCCGATATTAGATATGAAATATTATGAGTTCCATATGTCCGGCAATAACGCGACCCAAATGGGTAGTGACCAAATCAGCCCAGGAATGTGTAGGTATTTTTCCAGGGCTGTAACCAAAATCAGGAAGCTGAAGCGCAAAAACACCAGAATGGCAGACGGCAGCTATGCGAAGTGTGATATCAAAATAAAGATAAAATCATAAGGGAAAAAATGGCGTAGTCTGCAAGCTCCTGCGATCAATGGGTGATGAGTTATCGCAGAAGTTAGCGTTTCTAATAAAAATGTACAGGCTGGAGACCGGCCCACATGATGTCACCACAAGGGGCGTGTGGCCCGATCTCCTTTAGGTATAAAAGAGTCTATGGAGAAGACAGGAGGACTCATTGCCAGGGGGGATATGAATTATAAGCAACGGGTCCTGTTCAATAACAGCATATTCCAACCGGGGAGCCCCCCTCCTCCACCTATATTGAATCGTCTCCACGATCGTATAGAGTAAGTTGTCTTCTTTTTACCCTGTTTATTTTATGCAACTGCCTATGTATTTTAATGTCCCCTTTGTTACATCCTTGTGTATATATTTTTCTTAAACACTGCCTCCCTTTTGGATTAAATATAAAATTGAATAGTTCTGTTTCTTTTGTTCTGTAATCGTTCCCTTCCCCGAAGCCATATACGCTACCAAAACGCAGGGGTCTGGCCAGGCCTGTATTATATTTCAAACTCGGCCGGTGGTGGCAGAGAATATTAATAATTGGGCTATCGTGAAGCTGACAGTGACCGTATGGAGGGCTTTAAACACAGTTTCCATATGCTCACTGGTCGCTTACCGATACCTACGTAGAGAGTAGTCTGGATCGCGTGCTCGCGACTCCAGACGAAATACGGACAGCGTGACGGCACGGTGAGATATTGTGTGATCTCCTGGTGCCGTTCCTGACAAATTGGTGGCAGCGGTGGGATATTGTGTGATCCTGCCGGTGCGTTCCCTGACACTGCCTAAAACATTTCCCACATTCTGAACATGAATATGGCTTCTCTCCTGTGTGAATTCGTTGATGCATAAGGAAATGTGATTTCTGGTTGAAACATTTCCCACATTCTGGACATGAATATGGCTTCTCCCCTGTGTGAATTCGTTGATGTTTAAGAAGGTCTTGTCTCCGGATAAAACATTTCCCACATTCTGAACATGAAAACGGCTTTTCTCTTGTGTGAATTCTCTGATGTGTAAGCAATTTAGATTTATGTTCAAAACATTTCCCACATTCTGAACATGAATATGGCTTCTCCCCTGTGTGACTTCTGTAATGTGTATGTAAATTTGACTTACGGTTAAAACATTTCCCACATTCTGAACATGAAAACGGCTTTTCTCCTGTGTGAATTCTCTGATGTGTAAGCAATGTAGATTTATGTTCAAAACATTTCTCACATTCTGAACAGGAAAATGGTTTCTTCCCTGTGGGAATTATTTGATGTTCGACATCCCTTCTCTGGCTTTCATTTTGCTTAACAGTCTGTGATGAATCCAAATAGATGACTGATTGAAAAGGCTCAGATGATTGATTTTTGCTCTGAAGGGCTGGAGGTATAGCTGGAATAATGGCACGCTTTTCATGGGTATCTGGTTTGACACCACAGTCATCTGCCAAGAATAAATCTGATTTTAATATTTTTCAATATCAATGCCTTATATTTTATAACATTTCTCTATACATAATTCCATACAAATCAAAGTATAATGAAACTATGACCTAAGCCAATCTTGAGCCATCTGTTCACAAATCCCATGGTACTGAACCCCTAACATCCAAGCGACAAACATAATACATACAGGCAGAAACGTTTGAGGTGATAAAGGGAGGATTAAAAATAAGCTTTATTACATTACAATCTAAAGCAACAGAGAAAAATATACGCCATAAAAACATGTAAGATGGGGTATTCGCATCTCTGAGAAACTATCCCAATATGTAGTAGGTGTAATAATAATAATATAAGCAAATATCTCCAAATAGAAATGTAGTATAGTTCTTCTGATTCGCTATGTCGCTTACCCCATGTTCAGGGCATTGCAGTAGCTTAGGTATCCAAGGTTACTACTACTCACATAGTGACAGTTAGTTGCTAGTGGTCATACCCATGGATACCTAAGCTACTGCAATGCCCTGCACATGGGGTAAGTGACAAAGAAAATCAGGAGAACTATACCACATTTCTAATTGGAGGTATTTGCTATTATTATTATTACACCTACTATATTTTGGGGTAGGATTTTGGAGGTGAGAATACCCCTTTAAGGCTGTATGCTTAGGACTTATCCAGGACTCATCCAGGTGCCCCATTCTATTGTCTTTTTGTGATTACATTTATCCCTCTTAAATTACTTTTTGTATTTTTATGTGTTCTCAATTGCGTTCTAATAAATTGTATTTTTAATCTCTATATTGTCTCACATTTCTCCATATACAGTCATAGCCGAAAGTGTTGGCGCCCTTGAAAATATTCCAGAAAATGAAGTATTTCTCCTGTTTTGTTATACACACGCTTATTTCTGTTGTGGGTACTGGAACAACACAAAATTAAAAGAGAGAAAAAAAAGTCCAAAAATAGGCCAGACAAAATTGTTGGCACCTTGCCAAAATACACTTTCTGCCATGACTGTATGTATTATATAAGACGGTGATGTTAACAGTAGACGCTAAAGTAGGGACTAATGAATTGCGCTGGTGGAGATGCTGCACTAAATCCACAGGGTCACATAGTTCATTGTGTATGTGCCAAATTAACATTGCTAATTTTTAGTTAAGCTGTTACCTGGTTTTGACTAGATTATTACCTGACCCTACTTCTAACTAGAGATGAGCAAACCTTCTTAATCAACAGAGGTTCGTGGCATGGCGGCAGATTCGACTCAAAGGTCAGCTGATGATTTTCCCATCCTGACGGCGGTAAGGAGAGCCCTGCAGAAAATGACCAAAGGTGATGACATCCAGTTCTTTTTGACCAATTTTGAAAGGGTCGCCGAGAGGGAGAAACTCTAGCCAGAGCAATGGGCGGAAGTGCTGGTGCCATACTTAATGGGGGAGCTCCAGAAGGCCTACTATGACTTAGCCTTAAAAGACACGCTTGAGAGTGATAATGTCAGGGTATAACGGGTCCACCGCTGGGCATATCACAGTGACAAACCCCCTCGCTACCAAATTTTTGATTTGCTGAACCACGTCGAAAAATGGTTGCAGGCAAAGTCCTCTACCCCTGAGCAGATGGTAGAGCAAGTGGTAATGTACCAGTTTGTGCACTCCTTTCCGATAACCTGGTCAGACGTTCAAAAGATATCAGGGGGTCGATGGTTCCTTGGGGAGGCAACCTACTCCACACTGGGGGTCCCAACAGGGGGCGGAGACCCAAAAATTTGGTGGGGTACCAAGGTCGAAAGGCTCAGTGGAAGTTATGCCAAATGTCCCAGCTGGCATTATTATATGCTGAAAATGTCACGGCCCAGGCCATATAGCCCCCTGTTGTCCCCTGACCTCCGAGCAGATGGACTGTAGCCTGGGTCGCCACTGTTCATACTATGTGTATCCAGATTGCAGTGCGAACTTTCCACACAACAAGGGGCCAAAAGCTTGTCCTGTAATGGGGAATGGTCAGCAAGTGACTGGACTGCTAGGCTCAGGAAGTTTGGTGACCCTCGTGAGGGCCACATTTCCTCTCCAGCTTATGCCTGGGAAGAAAGTTGATGTCAATTGCTTTCACGAGGATGCTAAAGACTATCCAGTGGCCAGAGTGGACATTGAAATGCGCCCAGATACTGAGTCCCACGAGATTGGCATGGTCTAGGACTTACTGCACCCCATTATTATAGGTCACGACTTTTGTTTGTTTTGGGACTTTTGGGGGAGGATGACAGTGCTCGATTAAGAGACAGGTCGCCCCCTAAAGAACTGTCACCACACTTAGAGTCTGACGGGTTTCCCTTCTATGTCCTTGTGGGGGATGACGAGGTAGTGACCCTTGGGGCTAACATATCAGATTTAGGGCTGACCGGTTGGGTCTGCCAAGGATTGGGAGCTAACTCTAAAGGAGGAATTCAATAATGTAACCGTCTTAAACGGTATAGCGCAAGAGCCAGGGGCTGACACCAGGTTTCCCTATTTTATGTTGAGTGGGGACTTATTGTACAGGGTTACTAAGGTAAGAGAGGAAATAGTGGAGCAATTGTTGGTACCATGACCATGTAGACGGAGGATGATGAACAAGGTCCATTCACATGTCTTGACCATTTGGACGTGGATAAAACTTTAGAACGGGTTGTGCGGAGGTTCTACTGGCCCAGATGTAACCTAGTAACATAGTTTTTAAGGTTGAAGGAAGACTAAGTCCATCTAGTTAACCCATAGCCTAACATGTTGATCCAGAGGAAGGCAAAAAAAAACCATGTGGCAAACACTAAGCTCGACCTTGGGGGAAAAATTCCTTCCTGACTCCACATACGGCAATCAGACTAGATCCCTGGATCAACGCCCTATCAAGGAATCTAGTATATATAACCTGTAATATTATACTTTTCAAGAAAGGCATCCAGGCGCTTCTTAAATTTTAGTAGTGAATCCCTCATTACAACATCATGCGGCAGAGAGCTCCATAGTCTCACTGCCCTTACAGTAAAGAATCTGCGTCTGTGATTATGATTAAACCTTCTTTCCTCCAGACGTAGAAGATGCTCCCTTGTCCCCGTCTCTGGCCTCAGAGTAAAAAGATCAGTAGAAAGGTCTTTGTACTGTCCCCTCATATACTTGTACATAGTAATAATATCACCCCTAAGCCTTCGTTTTTCCAAACTAAATAACCCCAAGTGTAATAACCTGTCTTGGTATTGCAGACCCCTCAGTCTTATAACAACCTTGGTCGCTATTCTCTGCACCCGCTCTAGTTCAGCTATGTCTTTCTTATACACCAGAGACCAGAAATGTACACAGTATTCTAAGTGTGGTCGCACTAGTGACTTGTATAGAAGTAAAATTATGTTCTCCTCATCAGCATCTATGCCTCTTTTAATGCATCCCATTATTTTATTTGCCCTTGCAGCAGCTGCCTGACACTGGCCACCAAACGTGAGCTTGTCGTCCACCAATACACCCAGGTCTTCTTCAGTGACAGTTTTGCCCAGTGTTTTACAATTAAGCATATAATTATACATTTTATTTCCTCTGCCCAAGTGCATTACCTTACATTTATCCCCATTAAAGTTCATTTGCTTACCCTGCAGAGTTTAGTGTCATCTGCAAATATTGAAATATTACTCTGTATGCCCCCTACAAGGTCATTAATAAAAATGTTAAAAAGAAGCGGGCCCAATACTGACCCCTGAGGTACCCCACTGTTAACTGTGACTCAGTCTGAGGGTGTTCCATTAATAGCCACCCTTTGTTTCCTATCACTGAGCCAGTTCTTAACCCACATACATATATTTTCCCCTATCCCCATTGTTCTCATTTTATGTATCAACCTTTTGTGTGGAACCGTATCAAAAGCTTTTGAAAAGTCCATACACAACATCCACTGCATTTCCTTGGTCCAGTCCGGAACTTGCCTCCTCATAAAAACTGATCAGATTAGTTTGACAGGAACGGTCCCTCGTAAGCCCATGTTGATATTGGGTCATGAGGTTATTCTTCTTCAGATACTCTAGTATAGCATCTCTTAGGAAACCCTCCAGGATTTTACCCACAGTAGAGGTTAAGCTTACTGGCCTAGAATTTCCAAGTTCAGTTTTTGTCCCCTTTTTGAATATTGGCACCACATTTGCTATACGCCAGTCCTGTGGTACAGACCCTGTTATTATGGAATCTTTTAAAGATTAAAAATAATGGTCTATCTATGACGTTACTTAATTCCAGCAGTACTCGCGGGTGTATCCCATCCGGGCCCGGGGATTTGTCAACTTTAGTGATTTTTAGACGCCGCCGTACTTCCTGCTGGGTTAAGCAAGTGACATTTACTGGAGAATTTTTGTCATCACTGATCATGTTTTCTGTCATACGATTTTCTTGTGTAAATATGGTTGAAAAAAAATCATTTAGCATATTGGCTTTTTGCTCATCCTCATCCACCATTTGACTCAGACTATTTTTATGGGGGCCAACACTATCATTTTTTAGTTTCTCACTATTTATGTAGTTAAAGAATATTTTGGGATTATTTTTACTTTCTCTGGCAATGAGTCTGTCTCAATCTTTGCTGCCTTGATTTGGTTTTTACAGAATTTATTTAATTTTCTGTATTTATTTAATGCCTCATCACTACCTATTTGCTTTAGTTTTCTAAATGCTTTCTTTTTGTCACTTATTGCGCCCCTTACAGCTCTATTCAGCCATAGTGGTTTCCTCCTATTTCTAGCATGTTTATTCCCATAGGGTATATATTGTGCACAGGTCCTATTCAGGATGCTAATAAATGTCTCCCATTTGCTTTGTGTAGTTTTATGTCTCAGGATATCGTCCCAGTTTATTGCACTAAGATCATCTCTCAACCGTTGGAAATTTGCCTTCCTGAAGTTTAGTGTCCTTGTAACCCCTCTACTAGACATCTTATTAAAGGATACATGAAAACTTATTATTTTGTGATCACTATTACCCAATTGACTCCCAACTCGTATATTTGATATGCGGTCTGGCCTGTTGGTTAATATTAGGTCTAGCAGTGCCCCCCTTCTTGTTGGGTCCTGAACCAGTTGTGAAAGGTAATTGTCCTCATAGTTGTCAAAAACCTATTACCTTTGCTGGAACTACAGGTTTCCAGTCCCCAATGTATTTCAGGGTAGTTGAAATCCCCCATAATAATGACTTCTCCTTGAGTCGCTGCTTAATCTATTTGCTTGATGAGGATATTCTCCGCTGCTTCCATTATTTTTGGAGACATATAACAAACCCCTATCAGTAATCTATTCTTTTTTCCCCCTTCCCTTATCTCCACCCATAGGGACTCTACATTTTCAATAGATTCACATATATTCTCATGTAAGATGGGTTTTAAGGATGATTTTACATATAAACACACACACCCCTCGCTTGTTTGTGCGGTAATTTCTGAACAGACTATAGCCCTGTAAATTAACTTCCCAGTCATGGCTCTCAACTAGCCATGTGTCAGATATCCCCACCATGTCATAATTGTTTTCCAACAAAATTAATTCTAATTCCTCCATTTTGTTGGTGAGGCTTCTGGCATTAGTGTACATGCATTTTATGTATCTGTACCTCTATTCCTTCTTACTATATTGACTGTTCTAACCCCACCCCCAATTTCTTTATTTGTGCCCAGGTCACTATCTGCACTATCTTCCCCACCTATAAAATGAATACCCTCCCCCCAATCCCTAGTTTAAACACTCCTCCAACCTTCTAGCCATTTTCTCCCCCATCACAGCTGCACCCTTTCTATTAAAGTGCAGCCCGTCCCTAGCGTAGCACCTGTAGCCAACTGAGAAGTTGGCCCAGTTCTCCACGAATCCAAACCCCTCCTTCCTACCCCAATTCCTGAGCCACTTATTTATCTCCCTAATCTCCCATTGCATCTCTGGCGTGGTACATGGTACAGGCAGTATTTCAGAGAATACCACCTTGGAGGTCCTTGCTTTAAGCTTGAAGCCTAATTCCCTCAAATCATCTTTAAGTACCTTCCACCTACCTCTAACTTTGTCATTTGTGCCAATGTGCACCATGACCGCTGGGTCCTCACCAGCCCCTCCCAGTAATCTGTCAACCCGATCAGCGATGTGCCGGACTCGAGCACCAGGTAGGCAGCACACTATTCGACAATCCCGGTCTTTGTGACAGATTGCCCTATCTGTTCCCCTAATAATTGAGTCCCCCACTACCAGCACCTGCCTGGCCTGCCCTGCTCTCCTATTTCTCCCCTTACTGGAGCTGACACACCTTGAGGGAATTGCCATGGACCTTGTCCATCCCCTGGTTAAATCTTCTTGTGGGCATAAATACATACTGGTCATCCTTGACTATGCGACGTCGTGCCCTGAAGCGATTCCCCTGAGAAACTCCTGTGTGAAAAGTATAGCGAGTTGGTACACGTTTTTTCCTGGACCGGATTACCGGGGGAGATCCTTACCGACCAAGGAACAGCCTTTATGAGTAAGGTGATGAGGCCCTGCAATAGACACAACTGAATACATCCGTGTACCATCCCAGATGGACGGCCTTGTAGAAAGGTTAAATAAAACATTGAAGAGTATGCTTAAGAAGGTCATAGAGAAGGACGGTCAAGACTGGGACTATCTCCTCCTGTATCTGTTGTTTTCTATGTAGTAGGTTCCACAAGCCTCAACTGTATTCTCTCCATTTGAACTTCTATATGGCTGACATCCAAGGGATCTCCTTGATATAGCGAAGGATTCCTGGGAAGCCGAAGTCATGCCCCACCGGAGCGTCATCGAGCATGTCACCCAAATGCAGGAGGGGATTGTGAAGTTGATGCTCATCATAAAAGGACATCTCGTCCATGCACAAGGGGCTCAATCTAGGGTCTACAACTGGTCAGCCGGGGTGAGGCAGTTCAGTCCTGGGGACTGAGTCCTCGTACTAATTCCAACAGTGGCAAGTAAGTTCTTGGTGAAGGGAACTACAATGTTCATCACAGATCTACCTCTCTGGACCTGATATCAACTCCTTAATAACCAGAATCCCACAATGTCTGTCCGCTATTTCATCTTTCTTCTCTGCTAGATTCCTAAAACTTAATATGGATAAAACCGAATTCATCATCTTTCCACCATCTCACTTAACCCCCCCACCTGACCTATCTATCAAAGTCAGTGGCTACCCACTCTTCCCAGTCCAGCAAGCTCACTGCCTCGGGGTAACCCTTGACTCTAATCTCTCCTTCAAACCTCATATTCAAGCCCTTTCCACTAGTGATGGGCGAGCACTATAATGCTCGGGTACTCATTGTTCGAGTTGAGCATATTGTAATGCTCGAGTGCTCGGACTGAGTAACGAACCCAATGTAAGTCTATGGGAAACTCGAGCATTTTTCTGGTGGCTCCCCCCGGCGGTCTGCAGAGGGCCTAAAAATTGCCCAAATCGATGGGAACAGTGCTCAAATGACATGGGAACAGTATGGGGAAGAACCCTGGAAGCATTTCTGACTCCCAGGTCACTGCTGTCAACAATGTTGTCAGAGGTATTACGCCACTTTTACAGACTCACAATAAAGCATACAAAAACAAAACCAAAATGAATTTTCCTGGGAAATATGTTAAGGAACATCCTTTCCAGGGTAATGACTTGTATATAAGGCAAAATAAATAACCAAAAACAAAAATGCTCCTCCACACCTTGGGCTATGTTCACACGTAGCGTTTTTCATGCTTGTTTGCACTTTTGCATTGCTTTCAACCAATACAAATGCATTCACCAGAAAATGTAATTTTACAACCTTATCTAGCCATGTGGTGTGTGACACATCATCAGACAAATCCTGTTTCATTTATGATGGAGGGTCTCTGAAAGTCACGAAGACTATTTTTATACGGCCATCAGGCGGCCCTTACTATTCTTAAAGGGCCAGCAGTCGGCTATGCTTTGTAGTTCCCATTATTAACGAGTGGGTCTCCTATACTGTTATTCCGTATGCAGTGACTGCAAGGTTTGCCAAAAATTTGGAAGCAACCCAATACCCCTTTGAAGAGACATAGAGGAGGGTCTCAGTAAAAAAAAATGTTCCCATTATAAAGGAGCAGGTCTCCTATAGTGGTAATGCCCATTTTGTGACTGCAAGGGCTGCCAAAATTTGGGAAAAACCCCACTAGCAATTTAAAGACACATACACCTGGGCCACGGTAACAACATGTTTGCATTAGAAAGGAGAGGGTCTGCCATTCAGTTATAGGGCATGCAGTGAGCCCAAGGCTGCCAAAATGTAGAAAAAACCCCACTAACAATTTAAAGACATACAGCTGGGCCACAATAACGAGTACAACATGTTCCCATTAGAAAAGAGAGGGTCTGCTATCCAGATATAGGGTATGCAGTGAAGCAATGGCTGCCAAAAATTTGGAGGAACTCCAATGCCCCTTTCAAGAGACGTAGAGGTCGGAGGGCCTCCTGCAAAAAATGCTCCCATTATTCGGAAGTTTGTTTCGCATACTGTTTGCCTATGCAGTGAAGCAACGGCTGACAAAAATTTGGAGGAACTCCAATACCCCTGGCAAGAGATGTTATGTTGGTGGAGGATGATGCGGAGAAGGAGGAGGACAAGAGCAAATAGACAAAATCAGGAAGCATATACCCATGTCTGGGTGTGAAGACATAGGTGCATGGGAATAGAGTTAGACCTCCCCAAAAAAAAGACACTGTATTTGAGTTTATATTATGCTGCTATCATTCGGTGGTGTTGAGAAGTCTGGCCCAATCCAACCCTTGTTCATTTTTATATGAGTCAGCCTGTCAGTATTTTCAGTTGACTGGTGTATGCGCCTATTGGTTATAATTCCACCAGCGGTACTAAAAACCCGCTCTGACAAAGCGCTAGTGGCAGGGCAGGCCAGGACCTCCAAGGTGGAGAGAGACAGTTCATGCCACATGTCCAGCTTGGTTACCCAATAATTATAAGGCACAGAGGAATCACGGAGGACGTTGGTACGGTCGGCAAGGTACTCCCTCACCATCTTCTGAAACTTTTCCTTCCTTGGGAGAATACCCCACGCCTCAGGGCCTGTGGGAGGGTCTGAGAAAACTGTCCCAGAACTTTGATAGTGTTCCCCTGCCTCTGCTGGATTGCATTTGTGTCTCTCTTGCCTGTACTCCTTTGTTGTCCAACGAACTGTGACCTCTGCCGCCAGTGTTTTCAGATGGGAATTTTTTAAATAATTCCGCAACAAGGGCCTTCTTGTACTGCCCCATTTTATTAGGCCTGTCCTGCAGGAGAATAAGAGACAGAAAGTTCTCCTTGTAGCATAGGTCTAGAAGTGTCACCAACCAGTAATGACTGTCACCAAAAATTTGGACTACGCGAGGGTTACGGGAAAGGCAGCGTAACATAAACTCAGCCATGTGTGCCAGACTGCAAAGAGGCGAGACTTCTGTATTCTCACCAAGAGGACGACTGACCATGCTCTCCTCCTCATCCTCTTCCTCCCTGTCCTCAGGCCATCCACGCTGAACAGACGGTATGACAGTTGTGCAGGTAGTACCGTCTATAGCGCAGGAAACTAGCTACTGTTCTTCCTCCTCTTCCTCATTGTCACCCAATCCACATTGGGATGAGATGAGACTGGACTGTGTGTAATCACCCTGTATGGTTCCTTGCTCCATCTCCTCGTGCTCCACCTGCAATGCATCCTCTTTAATTGTGAGCAGAGAGCATTTCAGAAGACAGAGAAGCGGGATGGTGATGCTAATTTTGGCGTCATCGCCGCTCACCATCTTGGTGGAGTCCTCAAAGTTTTAGAGGATGGTACAAATGTCTGACATCCATGTCCACTCCTGAAGTCTTATCTGTGGAGTCTGACCTGATTACCGATAACCTTGTGATGCTGGTAGTCAACAACTGCCCTCTTCTGCTCACAAATACTTCTCAACATCTGCAATTTAGAGTTCAAATGCGTGGGGACATCGCAGATCAGCCGGTGAGTTGGAAGCTACGAACGCTGCTGAAGCATGGCAAGGGCGGCGGAAGCTGTAGCTGACTTTCTAAAATAGGCACACAGGAAGCGTACTTTGACAAGCAGATCTGACAGATCCAGGTAGGTTTTGAGAAACCGCTGAAGCACGAGGTTAAAAACATGGGCCAGGCATGGTACGTGTGTGAGCTCGCCTCACCTCAGACCCGCCACCAGGTTCTGGCCATTGTTTCACACAACCATGACTGGCTGTAGGGTCAGCGATGTCAGCCACAGATCTGCTTGCTCTTTCAGAGCTGCCCACACCTCTTCAGCCTTGTCATCTAAGCATATTAGCTTCAGCACAGCTTGTTGCCGCTTGGCCGAAGCAGTGCTGCATTGCTTCCAGCTTGCAACTTATGTGGTCATTTCGGAGATGGAGGCTGAAGAGGAGGAGGTGCAGGAGCTGTAAAATGTGGGGGCAACCCTGACAGACCCGGGGCCTGCAATCCTCTGCGTCGGGAGGATTTGTTCCGTCCCAAGATCCGACTGGGTCCCGGCTTCCACTATATTAACCCAGTGCGCCGTCAGCGAGGTGTACTGTCCCTGCCCCCAAGCACTTGTCCACGTGTCCGTGGTTAGGTTAACTTTCCCAGTAACTGCGTTGTTGAGGACACAGCTAATGTTGTGGGACACGTGCTCGTGTAATGCGGGGATGGCACACCGGGAGAAATAGTGGCGGCTGGGGACTGAGTACCAAGAAACGGCCGCTGCCATAAGGTTGCAGAAAGCTTCCATCTCCACGAGTCAAAAAGGCAACATTTCTAGCGCAAGCAGTCGAGAAATGTGTGAATTTAGTAGTGTGGTCTGTGGGGCATTGGCTGTGTATTTGCGCTTGCGTTTCAAGGACTGGGGTAGGGGAAATGACGCAGCACTGGGACAAGGACGTGCTTGCTGATGGTGTTAGTTGAGAGTGTGCAAGACACGTGCATGGCGGGAGGCATCTTGACATGCGCCATGGACGGGGGGATTGGCGTGCACGCACAACAGCGGAAAAAGCAGTGGTGTCACCCGCAGCCACTGTTTCTAGACCCTGGGGTTCGGCCCACTTAGTCAGGTGCTTTTCTGCCATGTGCCTGATCATGCTGGTGGTGGTCAGGCTGCTAGTTGAAGCTGGCCTGGCAGGTGGTACAAATGGCCTTTTTGGGGTTATCTGCAGAGTCTTTAAAAAACAACCAGACTCGGGAAGACCTAACAGTTGTGCTGACAACTTCCGTCGTGTTGGCGTTATGAGGAATGCTTTCCCGCCTTGTCTGCAGTCACCATACTGCTTTTTCCTGCCTGTTGTGGTCCTATGCATCCCTTCCCGTATGTTGCTGTCCATGCTCAGAATGTCCCCCTGCAAGGTTGGGTCAGTTACTATATCATTTACCACCTTGTTGTCCACTTCTGCACCCTGGTCCTCCTCTTGACTTTCTGGCAATTGTGTCTCATCATCATTGTAAAGATGTGCGGTTGTGGGTTGTAAGTAATCACCTAGGCAGGTTATCGATGCAACAATATTTTATTAATTACATCCATGGTAATGCAGCAATTCCAAGTAAATGGCCAAAATACAGTTCTCTCAGTCCTTAAGTTCTCAACCTGGGATCAGTTGATAACTGAGCTCCAACACTCCATAAGCCATCCATCCATCAGCTCCACGTCCACAGCCATAGGTCCTATCCCTTCAGTGTCCTTCCATCAACTAACCCCCACTAACACATGTCTTTCCTCTACATCTCTGGGGTCAGCCCCCTCCCAGCACAGAAGTGATCACCCTCCCACTCAAGCATTCACTGTAAGCCAAAAACAATGAAGAATATTCTAGAAGCCTTCATTTGAGAAAGGATGTAAGACCCCCTGTGATGACGGCTCCTCTGAGTCTCAATCCAAACTCACCTAATAAGACCATTGGCTGTTGAAACAATGGACTCCTGAGATAAAGATGTCCTGAGATACAGATTAGTGGAATGCTGGACATTTTACAAGTGAATCTAGTGTACACACTGACAAGTTAGCAGAACTATATAAAACATGACAAGTAAATCACTAATAAAACACTAATAATATTAACAAAAATGGTGGTCCATTGCTGGAAAAAAGTATCATAGTCTTTAGAAAATGGGCAGCTCCTCACATACCTCCCCCATTTTTTCAGCACGGACACGAATGTAAGAAGTCTCGCCTTTATGAGAACGAAACTTTGTATCATCCAGTTTCCTCAAAGCATATTCCATGTCGTCCTTGCGAATATACTCCACAGTCCCCATTCCACCCTTGTATACATCAGTGTAATAGACACCTCCAGCTTCTCTCATATGGTCTTTCAGATCCTGCCAACTTCCCGATGGGGGAAGCCCTGAGACAAGGACTCTGTATTTTGTTCGCTGGATCAGGGGTCTGTCCTTTCTGCGGGGTCCTCCATATCCCCCTCCTGATCCCCGGTTTGTCCTGGGAAACTCCACACGTGCCCAATGCGAACCAAACTTGTATACATTGCGACCAACCCCAGAGTGCTGACACCCAGATAGGGGGGTTGTCACTTGGCGGCCTTGTAAAGGGAGCTCTGGGGGGACAGTATCTGGGCTGACCAGGGTGAGGGTAGATCCAGTGTTCTGAAGTCCCTGGGCCTCCTCCCTGATGTAATTGCCCTCCCCCAGATTGCATTCCTTCATTGTGACAGTCATGGCATTTTGTGTATTACTCACCACGGGTGGGGGGTTAGTCTGCAGATAGTGCCGCTCTCTCTCGGCTGAAGCAGTGAGAACCGGTCTTTGGCTTTGGGTTACGACATTGGCCCAGTGGCACACCAATCCTCGTCCTAGGTTGGGATGTGGGCTAGAACGTTCCCAGCATTCCCTGGCAAAGTGTCCCATGCATCCACAGTTATGGCAGTTAAGCCTTCCTTGCCCCAACACGGGCCGTACTTGGGGGCTTGGACAGCCTCCCCCTCTTTGTGAAGTCTGAACTCCCTGCAGTTCCTCATCTGGCCGATCTATGGGTCTCGATTGCCTCCCTGTAAAATCCTGTTCTTGACTCACTGGGGCTGTACTTCCACGTTGCCCGGGTCGATTAGCAGACCAATCATCAGCCAATCTGGCAGCCTCATCCAGGCTGAGTGATTTTCTATCTGCCACCCATTCTTTCAAATTACCTGGGAGCTTTGACATAAATTGTTCCAGCATGACTATATCCATTACATGTTCTGCTTCCCGAGCCCTCAGTCCTTCTATCCACCGAGTGCATGCCATACGTAGCGTGTTGGCAAACTCCCGATGTGTGTGTGCAGCGGGCTTGTCAGTCTCCCGAAACTTCCTCCGGTAGGTTTCCGGCGTGACCGCATACCTCTCTAGTAATGCACTGCGAATGGTAGAGTAACATCTCTGATCCCCAGAAGACAGGTTATTAAAAGCTTCTCTTGCTTTTCCGGTCAGGCCAACACTCAAAAATCTGGACCAGTCACTGACTGACACCTCATGCAGCAGGCAGAGGTTCTCAAATAACCGGAGATGTTCATCAATATCCGAGGTGTCCTCATTGAACTGTGGTATATCCCGGTACCTTAAAGATGTAGGCCCCTCTCTCCTGTTATCCACTGTCCTCTGCACTGGGGCGGGTGGGGGTATCGCTACATGCACACCCAGCAATTTGTTTAACACTGCCGCCCGCTCCATCTCCGTGGCCCGCTCTCCTAGCGCGTCCAGCATCCTCCTCAACTCAGTTGGTACATCCTCCGTCATCTCTTCTGCCAAGTCACCGCTCGGTAACTTTCCCTGGTATGCTCTCCAGAGATAGGTGATCCCACTGCTGCCACCACTTGTAAAGATGTGCGGTTGTGGGTTGTAAGTAATCACCTAAGCAGGTTATCGATGCAACAATATTTTATTAATTACATCCATGGTAATGCAGCAATTCCAAGTAAATGGCCAAAATACAGTTCTCTCAGTCCTTAAGTTCTCAACCTGGGATCAGTTGATAACTGAGCTCCAACACTCCATAAGCCATCCATCCATCAGCTCCACGTCCACAGCCATAGGTCCTATCCCTTCAGTGTCCTTCCATCAACTAACCCCCACTAACACATGTCTTTCCTCTACATCTCTGGGGTCAGCCCCCTCCCAACACAGAAGTGATCACCCTCCCACTCAAGCATTCACTGTAAGCCAAAAACAATGAAGAATATTCTAGAAGCCTTCATTTGAGAAAGGATGTAAGACCCCCTGTGATGACGGCTCCTCTGCGTCTCAATCCAAACTCACCTAATGAGACCATTGGCTGTTGAAACAATGGACTCCTGAGATAAAGATGTCCTGAGATACAGATTAGTGGAATGCTGGACATTTTACAAGTGAATCTAGTGTACACACTGACAAGTTAGCAGAACTATATAAAACATGACAAGTAAATCACTAATAAAACACAATAATAATAACAAAAATGGTGGTCCATTGCTGGAAAAAAGTATCATAGTCTTTAGAAAATGGGCAGCTCCTCACCATCATCATCATCATCCACCTCTTGTGACAGTAATTGCACTTTCCCACTGTTGCCTTCGTGTGACCGTGGCTGCGCCAATATTTGGGCCGCTACACGCGTTCTCCTCTTCACTCGCTTGAAGATGGCCGGGCAAGAGGCCCGAATCTACAAATGGAAAAGTGAACAGCTCTTCTGAGTGTCCAAGTGTGGGATCAGTTGTCTCCGGGCACTCGGCATGGTGAGACGAAGGAGATTCAGGGTGAGGAATATGCGATCCAGACTCACGGCTACTGAGACTTGACCGTGTGGAAGACAGGGTGGTGGTGGTGGTGGCAAAGAGACTGGAAGCATTATCTGCTATCCAACCAATAACCTTTTGACACTGCTCTGGGTTCAATAGTGGTGTACTGTGATCGCCTAGTAATTGGGACAGGAAGGTCGAGCGACAAGATGTGGGTGTTTGTTGTGGCACAATTTCAGTTTGCCCACGGCCACGTCCTCTGAATGCATCATCACCATTACGTCCACTTCCCCGTCCCTTGCCACACACCTTGCCCATTTTAAATGGAGGACAATATTTTCCACATTCACGAGAAATGGCTGATTTTGGAACGCAGTTATATGTGATATGTCTGACAAAATAGCAGGCCTGTAATTTACTAATATTATTCTACACAGAGACCGACTGGGAATAGCTTGACTGAAACACTGCAACAAAATGAAAATGGAAGAAATGGCTAATTTTGGAACACTGTTATAGGTGATATGTCTGACAGAGAACCACGGTTTTAAATAGCAGGCCTGTAATTTACTAATTCTAATGTGAATAGCTTGACCGACACACTGCAACTTAATGGAAAAGGAGGCCAATATTTTCCACGTTCAGTTCAAATTTCTGGATTTTTATTGCTGAAATATGAAACAGATCTGGCTGTATTCTGCAGTGTTACCAAGCAAATGGAGCAGAAAAATGGTGTACTCTGGATTGCTTTTTAAGCAAATAACCAGGATTAAGATAAAAAAAAAAATTGCCCTTGCCCCTGATATCTGGGGTTATGTCTACAACTATCTGTAATTTTTACAGAAGCAGCAGACAGGACGTTCAATGGACCCTCATGCGCTATATGCACTGCAGTCTGCCACATACACTGCCTGCCTGCCTAACTCCTGCCTAGTACTGATTATATGCAGCTGGATTAGTCCTCAGAAGGACTGTTAGTTCAGTTGGATATATACTGTATATATGTTCTGGAATACCTATACTAACTATAAACAAGCAAATCTCTCCCTGTTTTAATTATATTAAAACAGTAAAACTACTGAGTACCGTGTTGGCAATATGACGGCCATATTGCTTCTATGGAATGTTCCTTGGAAAAAATATGACCCACATCAGAAATGAGGACAAAAACTGGATTAGAATCAAATATTATAAGCCGTCTCCATCTTACCTCAGCAGAAAGGGGAAGTGAGGGGTCTGATGAGATCCATTATAACATCTCTTCTACCATCTATCAAGATCAGGTCAAGAAGAACCACATGCGTATGGTCGTTCAGTACCACAACCTTTTCGGTGGCATCTTCCCCGCAAAGAAATCTCATGGTCCAGTCATGTAAGGTTTATTCATTCTTTTTATTAGACTGTTTTTTTTATGTATGACTTTTTGTAATTGCTCGATTTGTAACTTTTTAAGCACTGTACTACTTTTGGATATTAAATCTAACATTTAATATGTTTGTTTTTCGTTGCTTTAACGTACCCACAATCTCGAGAGAGAAAATAGCTTGGTTGTGTTACTAGGTAGCCAGAGTGAAAGTAGTGAACTGCTCAGGAACTTGGGAAAGCTGGATGTGCATATGTCCCAGTGTGTTGCCAAGTAAAGGCGACTTGCTGGCGTTGTAAAACCGTGGCTGGTGGCAGTGGATGGTGCCTAAGGCAGTAGCCGTGGGTAAGCTGCTGCTTCTCCACACCCTGGCACCTCACAAACAAGCAGTGTCCCAGTCCATATGTAATGTGCTGTGAAGTTTGCTTTGCAATAAGTTGTAGGCCAGAGGCTTCCGCTGTACCCACGTCCTTAGGTCCAGGATTGGTGGCAGCGTTAGTGGTTTTCATGACACGGACTAATGGAAAATTCGCTCATCTCCATTTCCTAATCATCATTTAGTGCTGAAAATTGTTTCTCTTTCTCTTCTAAAACTGTGAATTTAAGTTGACTGTAACTGTTGGATTTTTTTTCTTGTAAAATTTGTCAAAATTATTTTAATAAACAAGGAAATGACTATATTGCTACATGAGTTTTTAGATGATGAAGAAGATATGATTCCCGGGAATAATATTTCCCACATTCTAGACATGAATATGGCTTCTCCCCTGTGTGACTTCTGTAATGTGTATGTAAATTTGACTTACGGTTAAAACATTTCCCACATTCTGAACATGAATATGGCTTCGCCCCTGTGTGAATTCATTGATGCAAAAGGAAATATGATTTCTGGTTGAAACATTTCCCACATTCTAGACATGAATATGGCTTCTCCCCTGTGTGACTTCTGTAATGTGTATGTAAATTTGACTTCTGTTTAAAACATTTCCCACATTCTGAACATGAATATGGCTTCTCCCCTGTGTGAATTCTTTGATGTTTAAGAAGGTCTTGTCTCTGGATAAAACATTTCCCACATTCTGAACATGAAAACGGCTTTTCTCCTGTGTGAGTTCTCTGATGTGTCAGCAATTTAGATTTATATTCAAAACATTTCCCACATTCTGAACAGGATAATGGTTTCTTCCCTCTGGGAATTATTTGATGTTCGACATCCCTTCTCTGGCTTTCATTTTGCTTAACAGTCTGTGATGAATCCAAAGAGATGACGGATTGAAAAGGCTCAGATGATTGATTTCTGCTCTGAAGGGCTGGAGGTATAGCTGGAATAATGGCACGCTTTTCATGGGTATCTGGTTTGACTCCACAGTCATCTGCCAAGAATAAAACTGATTTTATTATTTTTCAATATCAATGCCTTATATTTTATAACATTTCTCTATACATAATTCTATACAAATCAAAGTATAATGAAATTATGACCTAAGACAGTGGTGAGCCATCTGTTCACAAATCCCATGGTACTGAACCCCTAATATACAATCGACAAACATAATACATACATGCAGAAATGTTTGAGGTGATAAAGGGAGGATTAAAAATAAGCTTTATTACATTACAATCTAAAGCAACAGAGAAAAATACACGCCATAAAAACATGTAAGATGGGGTATTCGCATCTCTGAGAAACTATCCCAATATGAAGTAGGTGTAATAATAATAATATAAGCAAATATCTCCAATTAGAAATGTAGTATAGTTCTTCTGATTCGCTATGTCACTTACTCCATGTTCAGGGCATTGCAGTAGATTAGGTATCCATGGTTACTACCACTCCTATAGTGACAGTTAGTTGCTAGTAGTCATAACCATGGATACCTAAGCTACTGAAATGCCCTGCACATGGGGTAAGTGACATAGAAAATCAGGAGAACTATACCACATTTCTAATGGGAGGTATTTGCTATTATTATTATTATTATTACTACTACACCTACTATATTTTGGGGTAGAATTTTGGAGGTGAGAATACCCCTTTAAGGCTGCATGCTTAGGATTTATCCGGGGCTCATCCAGATGCCCTATTCTATTGTCTTTTTGTGATTACATTTATCCCTCTTAAATGACTTTTTGTATTTTTATGTGTTCTCAATTGCGTTCTAATAAATTGTATTTTTAATCTCAATATTGTCTCACATTTCTCTATATACAATCATAGTCGAAAGTGTTGGCGCCCTTGAAAATATTCCAGAAAATGAAGTATATCTCCTGTTTTGTTATACACTCGCTTATTTCTGTTGTGGGTACTGGAACAACACAAAAATAAAAAGAGAGAAAAAAAAAGTCCAAAAATAGGCCAGACAAAATTGTTGGCACCTTGCCAAAATACTCTTTCGGCCATGACTGTATGTATTATATAAGACTGTGATGTTAACAGCAGACGCTAAAGTAGGGTCTAATGGATTGCGCTGGTGGAGATGCTGCACTAAATCCACAGGGTCACATAGTTCATTGTGTATGCGCCAAATTAACGAAACTGTTATTAGTAATTTTTAGTTAAGCTGTTACCTGGTTTTGACTAGATTATTACCTGACCCTACTTCTAACTAGAGATGAGCAAACCTTTCAAGGTTCGGTTCAGATCGGAGAATGTCCCGATGCTCGCCGAACAGGAAAAGTGGCATCAGTTGACCCAGAATACAAATAGTATAATTGCACAGCATGGATGCATGGGGCAGGGCTTAGGACAGGGCTTGGAGCAGCATTTCTAGCTTAAACATTGATCAGTAACACATGGATGAGTGACAGGTGTAGGCCTGGTGCTCAGAGCCCTCCTGCTACAGGCAACACACATGAAGTAGACCCAACCACAAGTCTCCACATTTCTAAAAATTATTGCCATACACCACTAAAGTGGCATCAATTTCACCATAGTAGAAATAGTATAATGGGGCTCTGACACCCCTTCCACTACAGGCAACCCAGCAGACGGAGACCCAACTTGGAGTCTCCACATTTCAAAAAATTGTTAGTAACATCAGCAGCAGTAGCAACAGAAGGCATGACAAATGCGTCACAGGCTGCAATAATGCGAGATCAATGCAGCACACTAAAAACTACACCATTGCCTAGCCTGCACAGTCTGCGATTGGGGTGCAAAAGTCATTGGAGATCTATGACTTGTTCATCTTGATGAAGGTTAGGGGGTGTGGATTGTGGACACAGTGGAGCCGTCACCACAGTATGGATAAACATGTTACCATTATGGATTATGTCGTTTGGATTTACACTTTCTTAAAATTACTGCTGCTACTGGATACCTGGGCTTTCATCGTTGTATCTGCCGTCTAGAGGATCATGGACTGTGGCTACTGACTATACTGGCTGGAGATACGAAATCTGTGGGCCAACCAAAAGTTGGGAGACAGTGAGTATGGCGTTATACAAAGCCAGTGGAACTACTGAACCTAGATTGGGAATTTAAGGACTGAGAGAACTGTATTTTGGTCATTTACCTGGAATTGCTTTATTACCATGGCTGTGATCAATAAAATATTGTTGCACCGTTAGCCTGCCTAGGTGATTACTTACAACCCATAACCTCAGATCTTCACAGGGGGTTACACTTTCATGGGAAAGCCAGCTGCACTTATCCGTCATGACTAGTGTTGAGCCACCCCCGTAGTGTTCGAGTTCGGTTCGGTTCGTCGAACACCTGTGTGTTCGCCGAACTGTTCGTCGAACACCGTTAAAACCAATGGCAGGCAAACAAAAACACATAGAAACACATAGAAAACACCTTCAAAGGTGTCCAAAAGCTGACAAACTGCTCAGAAGACACAACTAACACATGGAAAAGTGACAAGTACATATAGTCATGCGAAAAGAAAAGAGGTGGAGGAGTAAAAGGAGGGGGAGACACAGATATAGGCATGTCATGCCCTTCTAAAATCCAAAAAGTGAGAAGCCGACACGTTCAGTCCGCTCCTGCCCGTGCCACCTCCGTGTCGCCGGGTTTGTGCCAGAGCCGCGGTGAACCCTGACGGCCAGCCCCCCTCTCCCAATACTGGTGCCTGTCCGCTGGTGGGTCGAGCGAGCCCCCCTGTGGTGGAGGCAGCTCTAAGCTTTTTAATTTAAATTGTCTCTCTAATTTGAATGAATACACTTTAAATCCATTTACAAGGATCTATTGGAGGGCAAGTCTCATGCCAGCAGCCGCGTAATTCCAGCTCCAGTAGCGTCCACTAAAGCTGCTGCAGTTAAAAAGCTTTTATAAGGATCGAGCTCGGCTGTCCACCGCAAGGCATCCTACTGCCAGTCCCAGCCCCTATGCCTTGGGGTGCCTCCTGATGCTCTTCACCGAGTATCCCGTGGTCACGAAGCATTTCCTTTGAAAAAAATTAAGTGTCCAAACTACAGGTGGTGTAGCTTGCTTAACAGCCGGGATAATCCGCTGACTAGCAGACACTGCTACTAGGCACAAAGTATTTCCTGGGCTAGATGCAGTTAAAAATTTGTAATTAGATACTCTCGGTGGATGCTGAGAAAGCATTCCATAGAGTCTCCTGGCACGCCATATATGATTCTCTTAAAAAGCTTGGGGTAGGGGTCTAGGGGACCCTTTTATAGCCAAAATCACGGCCCTGTATCACAATACGTCACCTAGGCTGAAGATAAATGGAACTGTAGCACCCTGAGGGCTCGGTTGCTACAGAGGTATTGCACCTCACCCAGAGGTGTGATATCTCACTCTCAGGTAAGGATGGAGTGTGGATCAGGACCCGACACCTGCATGCATTACACCACATTGCCGTGGGGCAGGGCGACCAATATGCCTCTGAGATGGGCACGACAGTCCCTGTCCCTGGCTGGAGTGGGGGGAGGGAACACTGAGGAAGGGGAACCCTGTAGTGCAGGAGCAGGGAGGAAGCAGTTCCTGGGTGCATTGAGAAGGGAGTATAAAAGGTGGGCACCATCTTAGTTCAGTGCAGAGAAGTCTGAGCAGAAGTGGCAGGGAGCAGGGGCTCTGCATGAGCTCTGCTCCGGAGGCGGGCCTAGTAACAGAGGCCCAGGCCTGGAAGAGGGAGAAGGAAGGAAGAGGAGTGGAGAAGGCTCCAGGAACGAGGAATGAAGGGATCCCAGGGGTGCGGACGGGCGAGTCGCCACCGCACGCCCGAATCCACCTGCGTGGAGGGGTCAGGCCAAAGGGGGAGACCGGTCCCCGAAACTAGTGGGGGCAGGAAACGACCCTCAGCTAGAAACCAGAGGCTGTGACATTTTATGTGGCGCAGCCCCTCGCTACACGCTAGGAAGGCACCACATAGGGTCAGGGAAACTGGCGCCAAGTTTACCAAGAGGAGGCCCGAGGCAGCCGGACAGAAGGGTTGGTAAGAAAGGCCAGACAAAGGACACACAAAGGGGGTCCTGTGAAGCGCTCCAAAGTTATCTGGGAGTTGTCTGAGCCCCTCACCTGGTGAGCACAGTACGACGTGGGCAGCCGTTACCTGCAGACGTGGTCTGGATAATAAGAACTGTGAGTAAAGGCCCTGGACTGCATCACTGACTCCGTGTCGTTACTGCTGTTGCCCTTCACTATCACCCCCATCCTCCGCATACACTGCCCTGAGGCTATACTCCTCCCATGGGGAGTTATGCTACGCTCTGCTGCACCCACAACACCAGCCTCAGCGGTCTGCCCTGCAGCGGCGGTTCACTCTGACCGCAATCCACGGGTGGCGTAGTCGGACATTTAAACATCAAAACCACATAAATAGTTCCGCCACTGGCTTGACCACCCTGAGCCACGGAACCGGGTCGCTGCCACGAAGACTACAACCACCAGCATCCACCAAAAAGGGTCCGGCTCCGGGTGTCCCAAGGCCCAGGGGGTTCATCAGAACATTTTCATCACCTTTCACAATCACCAATGGGACAAGGCAGGGATGTCCTCTGTCCCCTCTCTTATACATCCTAGTGACGGAGCACCTGCTCTCATCAATTCGCCATAACCCCAATATTAGGTGGATTGAGGTGGGAGGCACCGAGTACAAGTGCTCTCTATTTGCTGATGATGTCCTAGTATATATCACTCAATCACATATATCCATCCATGCTGTTATGGCTGAAATAGATCACTTTGTTACATGGTCAAATTTTAAAATCAATGCAGCGAAGTCTGAGGCCCTCGATGTCTTCCTCCCCAAATCCATATAGGATTCCATCCAGTCCAACTTTCCCTTTGCCTGGCCCTCACAGGGTATCAAATACTTAGGAATTCCTATTCATAGAGACCTCTCCCATCTATGTTATCTTAATTTTGGGCCCTTTATTGAACAACTCCATACAGACCACGGTTGGCAAGTTATTACTGTAAGATTCACTACGTGAACCACTGGTGTTTTGTGGAAAAGCACATGTACACTGTGTTCCAAATTATTATGCAAAAAGTCTTTAGGAGTGATAAGGGAAGAATTTGTTTGTTTGTCAGTTAAACTCATTGATGGTGATGTGTGTCAGGGCTCTTTATATCACTGTAAGCAATTGCAGACACCTGTGCTAATTAGTTTGGCAGGTGTGTCCAATGAAAGGCAAGACTACTTAAGAAGTCTGTCTCACATTATTAAGCAGCCTACATTTTCTGCCAAAATGGGAAAGAAAAAGGATGTGTCGGCTGCTGAGAAGCAACAAATTGTGGAGTTTTTAGGTCAAGGCATGACTACAATCAACATTGTGCGATGATCAGGATGAAGTGTCTTGGCAATCAAGAAGTATGTAGCTGATTCACAGTACACACGTGTGCGTGCTGATAAGGGCAAATTGAGGACTCTTTCCTACAGGCAATTACGTCAGGTTAAAAGAGCAGCGGCAAAAAAGCCTTGTCATAGCAGCAGACAAGTTTTTGAAGCTGCTGGTGCCTCCAACGTCCCCTGAACAACAAGATGCAGGGTCCTTCAGAGGTTTGCAGCTGTGCATACGCCATCCTGTCGACCTCCTCTATCCACTTCACACAAGCAGAAACGGCTCCAGTGGGTCAAACATTACATGAAGACTGATTTCAAAACTGTTTTGTTCACGGATGAGTGCCGTGCAGCGCTCGATGGTCCAGATGGATGGAGTGGAGGATGGCTGGTTGATGGACACCCCACGCAAACACGGCTACAGCGCCAACAAGGAGGAGGTGGAGTAATGTTTTGGGCTGGAATCATGGGGAGAGAGATTGTCGGCCCCTTTAGGATCCCTGAAGGCGCTAAAGATGAACTCCATAATGTATGTGGATTTTCTCAAACAGCACTTCCTGCCATGGTTCAAGAAGAAGAACCGTGTATTTCACAGCAAGATCATTTTTTTGCATGATAATGCACCATCTCATGCTGCACATAAAACATCTGCATCTCTGGCTGATATGGGCATAAAAGGGGACAAACTTATGGTGTGACCCCCATGCTCCCCTGACCTCTACCCCATTCAGAACCTCTGGAGCATCATCAAAAGGAGTGTCTATGATGGCGGGAGGCAGTTCACATCTAAGCAACAGCTCTGGGAGGGTATTCTGTCCTCATGCAAAACAATTGAAGCAGAAACCATCCAAAACCTGACAAATTCAATGGACGAGAGAGTTCAGAAGCTCCTTTCGAACAAGGGGTCCTATGTGAAAATGTAACATCACCTAGAATAAAGTTTTGAGTTGAAAACTGTTTGATTTCAGTTTCTAATAACCTGCTAATGCTTATAATTGCAAAAATGACCATTTTTTTGGTCTTTATTAAAATGAAAAGGTTGATCGAAAAGTTTGGGGGATCTAAGAGTGTGGCAACCCAGTAGTCATGATTACTTCGAATTCTGACAATATGAGGGTCATGTTGCAGGTAGTGCAGCAAGAAGGCACTCATGTGTGTTGCGCATCCAGGAGCACCAAGTCCCTGTTGTGTTGGTGGCGAGGTAACAATCATGCTTCCTTCCTCTGTCCTCTCCCCCCAACCTCGCACAACAGAAATGTGATCAAGGTCTCCCTCATCTGATGAGTCTTCCATCAGTTCGTCCTCCACTTCTTCCTGGGCTCCTGCACCTTCCTCACTAGTTTGGCTGCTACCATGCGCCCTGGTCAAACCATCTCCCCCACCCTCACATGCCTGCCGCCTTGGTGCTGCCGACCGTCTGGACCTTGCAGATGTTAGCCCTTCCGCATACAACTCCTCCTCCTCTACTTCCTCCACCTCCTCTTGTGCCACCACTTGACTCCGAATTCTGTTTAACATGTGCTCCAGCATGTAAATCACCGGAATAGTCATGCTGATAATGGCATCGTCAGCACTAAACATCTTCGTCGCCATTTCAAAACTGTGCAGAAGGGTGCATAGGTCCCTGATCTGAGACCACTCCTCCAGCGTGATTTGCCCCACCTCTGGATCTCGTTGGCCCAGGCTATACGTCAGAACGTATTGCACCAGGGCTTGTCGGTGCTGCCACAGTCGCTGCAACATGTGCAGAGTTGAATTCCACCGGGTAGGCACATCGCATTTTAGCCGGTGAAGTGGCAGGCCCAACGACTTCTGTAGAGATGTAAGTCGCTGAGCTGCGGGATGCGAATGGCGGAAGTGAGCACACAGCGACCGTGCCCTCTGCAAAAGGCCATCTAGTCTGGGATAGTGGGCTAAAAATTGCCGGACAACCAGGTTCAACACGTGAGCCATACAAGGCACGTGTGTGACATTGCCCCGGCGAAGGGCCGCACCCAGGTTTGCAGCATTGTCGCACACGGCCTTCCCTGGTTTCAGGTCCAGTGGAGACAACCATTCATGAAATTGGTTCTCCAGAGCTGACCACAACTCCTCAGCTGTGTGACTCACATTTCCCAGACATTTCAATGTAAAAACCGCCTGATGACGTTGAGCCCTACTGCCAGCATAGTAAGGAGGTGTGCAGGATCCCTTCTGCGCAGTTAGAAAGCTTGTGGCATGACCAGACAGGCTTTGGGTGCAGGTGGAAGACCGAGAGGAGGTTGAGGAGGCAGAAGCAGTGGAGGAACTTTGACATAAAGAGGATTGACGCACAACTCGTGGGGACGGCAAGACTTGGACAGCAGCCCCTTGTCCTGCTGTCACCATAGTTACCCAGTGCCCAGTCAGCGACATGTAACGCCCCTGTCCATGCCTACTCGTCCAAGTGTCTGTGGTGAAATGCACCCTGTCACACACACAGTTTCTCAAAGAAGCGGTGATGTTGTGTGCGACATGCTGGTGGAGCGCAGGCACACCTTTCTTTGAGAAGTAGTGCCGACTGGGCATCTGGTACTGGGGCACTGCGACGGACATAAGGTCTCGAAAATCCTCTGTGTCCACCAGGCGGAAAGGCAGCATTTCTGTAGCCAAGAGCTTGCAGATGGTGAAATTCAACCTCTTAGCTTTCTCATTGCTAGGAGGAAATGGTCTTTTACTTGTCCACATCTGAGGGACCGAGGGCTGGCTATTGTGCTTAGACGGGGTTGATAAGGGTGTCCCCGGCAAACTGCCGGTCTGTGAGGAAGATGCAGGCGGACATGTTAGGTTGCCTTGATCCAAAGGTGGTGCTATCGATGTCGGACAGCGCACAACACCAGCTGGTGTTACCACCTGCAAAGAAAATGATGACCTGCCAATCACGCTGGCTGTTGCGGGTAAAGAGGTGGCAGGTCTGCGCCCCAAAACAGGTGTGACTGCTGTCCCCCCAGTCACAGAGGATGAAGAGGCCGCGGATGCACAAGATATGGCAGACGGTGGTTGGCCCGGCCGGCTAGGCCGCATTGTAGCACACTGAGCTTCCCACTGCAACTTATGCTTCATGTCCATGTGCCGGTTCATGCATGAAGTACTCAAACTATGTATTTTTTGGCCTCTACTTAGCTTTTGCTGACAAATGTTACAGATAACACGAGTTGGGTCATCTTTATCGATCTGAAAAAATACCCAGGCTATGCAAGGCTTAGCACCCATGCGACCTGAAGAGCCACCACGACTTGTGGTGAGAGGCAGAGTTGTGTTTGAGGATGCAGTTGTTGACGTGCTTCCAGTACTACGTCTCTGTCCAGGAAGGCGCAACCTGACCTCGTCGTCACTAGCATCTTCCTCCACCTCCTCTGCTGACCTCATCTCTTGGCTGACTGTTGGTTGACAGTAAGTGGGATCTCCAACCTCATCATCATCACCCTGTGCGTTATCACACCCGTCGTCCTCAGAGCCAACCTGTTCCTGCCCTGACAAAAAACTAAAGTTGTCGCTCCAATCAGGTATTTGAGTCTCATCATCGTCTTCCTCATTGTCTCCACCAACAGGAGTTACAGTTTGGGAATGAGGGTCTACATTATGGTCAGAACCTTCTGCGTCTGGTCCTGGATCCGACTCATAAAGATTCTGGGCATCAGTGCAGATCATTTCCTCGTCTGGATTCACAGAAGCGCTGGAGTCGACCTCTGATTCCCAGGCTATAGTATGAGTAAACAGCTCTGCAGACTCAACCATCTGTTCTACCTCATACTCAGACGGGCAGCTGGAGATTTGGGAGCTGTGAGGAAGCAAGTGCGATTGGGGTGACACCTTTGAGGACTGGAGTATTTGTGATGTTGAAGTTGATGTGGAGGTGAGCCCACTTAAAGGAGCACTTGATATCCGTTGAAGCACCTGCTGTTTTTGTGCCTCATCTGGAATTTGTAGCGATTGGCGTGGCCGTAAGAAAGGGATCTTATCACATTGTCCGCTAAAAGAAGTAGACATTTTAGTTTGGCTGGAAGATGGTCTTTCTTCTGCAGATGTTACTGTTGCTTTAACACCTACCCCATGGACACAACCTTTTTTCCCCTTCCCAACACGCCTATTCCCCTTTCCACCAGCAGCAGGCCTTTTTCCACTCATTTTGGTGGTTAACTAATTCACAACTCTGGAGTTGTTTGCACAAAAAAACAATGGATGGGAACCGAGCAGAGCTGAGTGGCCAAACTGTGGTATTAGGCCAAAACTATTGTCTGGGTTAGATGCAGAAAAAAATTATATTCAATTTGCAACCTGATGGAGGTCAGTATAGATGGACTAATAGAGAAAGTCCCACACACTGCTAGAAGGCCAAATATTTTTTCAGAGCTAGATGCAGACAAAAAATTATATTCAGTTTGCAACCTGATGGAGGTCAGTATAGATGGACTAATAGAGAAAGTCCCACACACTGCTAGAAGGCCAAATATTTTTTCAGAGCTAGATGCAGACAAAAAATTATTTTTAATTTGCAACCTGATGGAGGTCAGTATAGATGGACTAATAGAGAAAGTCCCACACACTGCTAGAAGGCCAAATATTTTTTCAGAGCTAGATGCAGGCAAAAAATTATTTTGAATTTGCAACCTGATGGAGGTCAGTATAGATGGACTAATAGAGAAAGTCCCACACACTGCTAGAAGGCCAAATATTTTTTCAGAGCTAGATGCAGAAAAAAATTATATTCAGTTTGCAACCTGATGGAGGTCAGTATAGATGGATTGATAGAACAAGTCCCACACACTGCTAGAAGGCCAAATATTTTTTCAGAGCTAGATGCAGACAAAAAAATATTTTTAATTTGCAGCCTGATTGAGGTCAGTATAGATGGACTAATAGAGATAGTCCCACACACTGCTAGAAGGCCAAATATTTTTTCAGAGCTAGATGCAGATAAAAATTATTTTTAATTTGCAACCTGATGGAGGTCAGTACAGATGGACTAATAGAGAAAGTCCCACACACTGCTAGAAGGCCAAATATTTTTTCAGAGCTAGATGCAGAAAAAAATTATATTCAATTTGCAACCTGATGGAGGTCAGTATAGATGGACTAATAGAATGATGCTATGCCCAAAAGATTTTACTTCACTAGGTGCAGTAAAAAAATTGGTATTCTATACACAGGTGGTATATCTTGCAACACAGATAGGCTACTCCACTGACTAACACACTCTGCAATAGGCCAAAAAGGATTAGCTTTGCTAGATTCAGCCAAATGCTGTGAAAAAAACTTGCACAGCACTGGCACAGACCTGCCTGGCAAAAACTGATAGGAACTGATGTAACCTAGTCCTGAAAAGGACTGCAATTACAATTAGTCTTTACTCCCACAATCTATCTATTTAAGAGCACAGACCTGCCTGATAAAAGTCGTAGGAAATGCTGTAACCTAGTCCTTAAAAGGACTGCAATCACAACTATTCCCTACTCCCAAGCTATCTGTAGATTTGTGCGAAAATTGGCTTGAAATTAACAAGGTATAGCGCACACAGCAACAGCGGTGCCGTCTAACACGCAGCTGCAGCAGTGAGAAAATGGTGGCGACGGGGAAAATGACTTGGTCTTATAGGGCAAGGACATGTGACATACACTGCCAATGACACATGCCCTTGCTTGTGTGAAAAAAAGCACTTCGCTCCGTGTGTGAGCTGCTGATAGGCTGACAGATTGCACCTCCCCACAGTAAATGCGGGAAAGAGAAAAAAAAATGGAGATCTTCATTATTCCTGCAGAGATCCATCCCCTGCCCCTCCCCCCACCCCGCTGTACACTCAAACTGCGTATTAACATTAATTTTCATCATTACTGAGAAAAAATCCAGTTATGATTTTGGTGCACGAACAGTTATCGAACATAACCTCGAACAGCCGAATTTTTCTCAAATCGTTCGTGTTCGCCGAACGGCTCGAACACTGCCCAAAACAGCTCGAATTTGAGATTGGCGAACAGTTCGAGTCGAACAACGCTCATCTCTAGTCATGACACCAGCAGCAGCGCTGAAGACACGTTCTGAGAGAACGCTGGCTGCCGGGCATGACAAAACCTCCAAGGCGTGACAAGTGAACTCAGGCCACTCTTCCATTTTTGAAGACCAAAATGCAAAAGGGTCCAATCCCCTCTTATGGCATTGATATTGAGCTTGAGATACTCCTGCACCATCCTCTCCAGTTGTTCATTATGCGTCAGACTTGTACTCTGTTCTGCTGGTGAACAAACTGGTCTAAAAAATGTGTGAAACAACTCACAGAAATTGCCTGTGCCACTTACCCCTGCTGCTGCTAATGTTTTTGCGTTGACAACTTGACGTTCCCAGGATTGGAAGTCTAGAACTGCGATGCACATTGTGTGCCTCACTGCTGTCTTGGGGAAAAGCACTCTTAAGATGGTCTACAAGTGTGTTTCGATACTCCAGCATGCAGGTGTCCCTTTCTAGAGGAAAAAGCATCTGGCAAAATTTACTCTTGTATCGTGAATCTAACGGAGTGGCAATGTCAGGATTTCTGTTGCCCTTCTACAGTTTGACCACTAGTGGCCGTTATTGTTCACTTTAATATTGTGTTCACTCCTTACCACAGGAGACTGCTGTTGTGTTCTGCAATTGCCCTTTACCAAGATGGCAGATTCTGAATCTATGGAATCCATCTTGTTTCCTGTTTGGGCCTATTTAAAGCCACATGGATCTCTCACTCATTGCTTGAGTAGTGTGTCTAGTTGTTAGCCTAGTTTCAGTCTCCAGCTCTGGAACATTCTTACCCAGACTGTTCTATTCACCCTGGATTGTATCCTGCAAACTTCTTGCTATTTCCAAGAACTTTTACTACCACTTGCTTGCTGTTCCTGCTGGTGCTCCTTTGGCCACTGGTTTCCAACAGTACTACTCCAGTATCGTAACAAGCAACCCAGTAGTCAGCATTATTTCTAATCCTAACAATACGGCCATCATGTTGCAGATAGTACAGCAAGAAAGCGCTCATGTGTCGGGCGCTTCCATGAGGTCCAAGTCCATAATGTGTTGCTTCCTCTGTCCCCTCCCACCAACCATGGACAACAGAGGGGGGGGGGGGGGATCATTATCCTCTTCATCTCCTGACTGTTGCGTTCCCATCACCATTTCCTCGTCGTCCTCCTCCATTTGTTCGCCGGTTCCTGCACCTTCACTAACAGTTTGTCTGGTATCATGAGACCCCTCGATCACTGTAATCCACCCTTCCATGGCACCAGCCTGTGCAACGACAGTTCGGAACTTAGAAATATTGTTATCCTTTACGCATCCTCCTCTTCCTCTGGGACCACCACCTCCTCCTGCAGACTATTCAATGTGTGCTTCAGCATGTAGATGACCAGAATAGTGATACTGATGACGGCATACTCAGCGCTAACCATTTCGAAACTATGCAGAAGGGTGCAGAGGTCCTTCATCTGTGCCAACTCCCCAAGCGTGATTCGCACCACGTCCGTACTGCGTTGGCCCAGGCTATGCAAAATTACATACTTCACCAAGGCTTGTCGCAACATGTGCAGAGTGGAATTCCATCATATTGGCACATTGCATATCAACCGGTTAACCAGTAAGCCGAAAGACCTCTGTAATGATGTAAGTCGATGACCCGTGGGGTGCGAACTGCAAAAGTGAGAACACATTGACGTGCTTTCTGCAGCAGCACATCTAGGCTGGGATATTGGAGAAGAAATTGCTTTACCACCAGGTTGAGGACATGAGCCATGCACGGCCTATGTGTGAAGTTGCACCAGCGTAGGGCCGCCACTAGGTTCACACAGTTATCACACACGGCCTTTCCTGGCTCCAAGGTCAGTGGAGACAGCGATTGCTCAAACTAGGCCTGGATAGCTGTCCACAACTCTTGAGCTGTGTGACTGTGGTCTCCAAGGCATATAAATTTAAACACTGCCTGACTGGGGTTAGCCCTGGCTGCGCAGTACGCAGTTGAGGGTATTCTCTGTCCACTGTTGGAACGCGGGTCTCATTAAGGCATAGGTTTAAGGCACAGGTGAAGGCCCTAAAGGAGATGGAGGAGGGAGAAGCAGTGTTACATGCAGAGGTTTGTCCCGCAAACCTTGGGAATTCCAAGACTTGTAGAGCAAACCCTTCCCTGCCTGCCCCCACAGCCACCAGAGTCACTAGTGCCCAGTCAGCAAGATGTAACGCCCCTGGCCATGCTTGCTCGTCCAGGCGTCTGTGGTGAAATGTACCCTGGCAGACATAGATTTTTTTCAAGGAACCGGTGATGTATGCATCATGCTTTTGCAGCACAGGCACAGCTTTCTTAGAGTAGTAATGGTGATTGGGCAGCTGGTACTGGGGGGACTGCGATGGCCATCAGATTTCGGAAACCGTCTGTATCCACCAGTAAGAAAGGCAGCATTTCCGTAGCCAACAGATTGGAGATGGTGAAGTTCAAGCTCTTAGCTTTGGCATGTGTAGGAGGAAACAATCTTTTACCTGACTACAACTGCGGGACCGAGGACTGGCTGCTGTGCTGAGAGGGTGGTGTAGGGTGAACACGACAAACTGCTGGACTGTGAGTGAGGTACAGGCAGAGATGTTATGGTGAATTGAGAAGGATGTGGTGTGCTTGGTGTCTGAGATCGGTGAAAAACAGCAGGCACGTCCACTTCCGTAACAGCTGACGGGCACTCACTCACCCCGACTGTACCGGATAAACAAGTGGAGGTTCTGCGGCCGGAGACTTGTGTGAGAACACTTGCCACGGTGATGGAGGAGGAAGAAGCAGCAGATGTGGTTGATGGGGCGGCCGGTGGTTGGCGAGGCCCGCTAGTCCGCATTTTAGCATAGTGAGATTCTAACTAACGCATGTTGATCGCGCATGTGCCAGTTCATACATATATTCAGCTCTGGTTCAGGATAGCACGCATGCTGGGTCACACGTGCAACAGACTTTAAGTGCAATAGCTTAAAGTGCTTTTAATAAGCAGTTATACAACAGCAGTTAGACAGGGCAGGAGACAGGTAAGGTGCATGAGATATTCATACATACATGCTGCTTCTTGATCAGTTGTATTGCATTATGCATTCGTCATAGCAATCTGCTTCTTACTTGTTTTAACCTCTGCTTTCTCACATCTCGCCCGCCCTTTAAACACATTCTGTGCACTCTCTGCATATCAACTCCTCCTCTCTCCCCTCTACCATGTATAACACTGAGGCTCTACTGACCTTTCTCACCCACTCCAAACCATCCACTATCTCCATACCTCCATACAGCACTCAAAACGTTCATACAAATCATTGCACCACCTTCGCTCTTTTCTCCCTCTACTAGTCGCTGGCGACATCTCCCCCAATCTTGGGCCT
The DNA here is from genome assembly GCF_046119375.1 of Phyllobates terribilis. NCBI lineage: Eukaryota > Metazoa > Chordata > Amphibia > Anura > Dendrobatidae > Phyllobates > Phyllobates terribilis. The sequence goes on from NW_027362816.1 coordinate 8,726,228, forward strand.
CCCTCCACTAGCATACACCACTCTCCTCCAGCTGCCTATAGAAACCCTGCTAACCTTATTAACATTCAGTGCATGCCCTCTTCTATTGCTTTCCACTGTGTTCTCTGGAATGCACAGTCTGTGTGTAACAAACTAACTTACACTCACAATTTTTTCCTCTCTAATTCCCTTAACCTTCTGGCTATTACTGAAACCTGGATCCGGCATTCAGACACCACCGCAGCTGCTGCTCTTTCATTTGGTGGGCTGAAATTTTCACATACCGCCAGACCTGAGAATAGACAGGGTGGAGGTGTTGGTCTGATTTCACCACAATGTGCTTTCCCGGTCATCCCCCCAGTTCCCTCACTTATGTTTCCTTCCTTTGAAGTGCACACCATCAGACTCTTCAAACCCTTCTCCCTGCGAGTGGCGGTTGTGTATTGCTCTCCAGGCTCCTCCCGCCATTTCCTAGATCACTTTGCCACCTGGCTTCCTCACTTTCTATCCTGTGACATCCTCACCATCATCATGGGAGATTTAATATCCCCATCAATGATCCCCTCTCCCAATCTGCCTCTCATCTACTTTCTCTAACCTCCTCATTCGGCCTCTCACAATTACCTAATTCTCCTACGCATGAAGACAGAAATACTCTGGACCTGGTCTTCTCCCGTCTCTGCTCGCTGCATGACTTTAATAACTCCCCTCTCCCGCTCTCGGACCACAACCTTCTTTCCTTCTCTGTCAAGAACTGTCTCCTCACCCGGGACACCCCCACTTACCACACTTATAGGAATACACGTACCATTAATACCCAGCAGCTTATGGACAATCTCCACACATCTTTAGCCCCCATCTCCTCCCTCTCCTGCCCGGACTTAGCATTGTCACACTACAATAATACACTGAAGAGCGCCCTAGATGAAGCAGCACCTTCTACACACAGAAAGACCCAACACAGACAAAGGCAGCCCTGCCACACAATGCAAACACACTTTCTTCAGCGTTGCTCAAGGTGTGCTGAGCGTCAGTGGAGAAAATCTTTTAGCAGAGGACTTCATCCACTATAAATTCATGCTCAAAACCTATAACTCTGCCCTTCTTCTGGCCAAACAATCCTACTTCACCACTCTCATCACTTCACTGTCCAACAATCCAAAACGACTTTTTGAAACCTTAAACTCCCTGCTGAAACCTAAAGCACAAGCCCCCACCACCAACCTCAGCAGTGAAGATCTGGCCATTTATTTCCTAGAAAAAAAATCAACCACATCCATCAGGACATCTCAGCCCAATCTCCTCAGTGCCTGGTTCCCCTTCCCTGCCGCACTTCAAGCTCACTAGCCATCTTTGAGCCTGTTACAGAAGAAGAAGTTACCCAGCTCCTCACTTCTTCTCGACCTACAACCTGCAACAGTGACTCCATTCCTTCACATCTCCTGCAGTCTCTCTCACCGGTGGTCACCACTGACCTGACTAAAATATTTAACCTCTCTCTTTCTTCAGGTATTTTTCCCTCCTCATTTAAACATGCCATCATAACCCCTTTACTTAAAAAGCCATACCTGGACCAGAACTGCGCTGCTAACTACAGACCTGTCTCTAATCTTCCTTTCATCTCTAAACTCCTGGAACGCTTGGTTCACTCCCGTCTAATCCGCTATCTCTCAGATAACTCTCTCCTCGACCCTCTACAATCTGGTTTACGCTCCTTACACTCCACTGAAACTGCACTAACTAAAGTCTCTAATGATCTACTAACAGCTAAATCCAAAGGTCACTGTTTCCTGCTGATTCTCCTGGATCTCTCTGCTGCATTTGACACTGTGAATCACCAGCTCCTCCTCACCATGCTCCACTCTATTGGCCTCAAGGACACCGTTCTCTCCTGGTTCTCCTCCTACCTCTTTGACCATTCCTTCACGGTATCTTTTGACGGCTCCTCTTCCTCTCCTCATCCCCTTACTATCGGGGTCCCGCAGGGCTCAGTCCTAGGCCCCCTCCTCTTCTCTCTATACACTGCCCCTATTGAAAAAACAATCAGCAGATTTGGGTTCCAGTATCATCTCTATGCTGACGAAACCTAACTATACACCTCTTCACCTGACATCACCCATACCCTAATACAAAATACCAAGGATTGTCTGTCCACTGTCTCTAACATCATGTCCTCCCTCTATCTTAAACTGAATCTCTCTAAAACTGAACTTCTTGTGTTTATCCCCTCTACTAACCTACCTATACCTAACATTGAAATTACCTTGGAGGTTTCAACCATAACTCCCAAGCAGCACGCCTGCTGTCTTGGGGTCATATTCGACACTATCCTTTCCTTTACTCCCCATATCCGATCACTCACTTGATCTTGTCACCTGCATCTTAAAAACATCTCCAGAATCCGACCTTTTCTCACCTTTCAAACTGCTAAAACTCTGTCACTCTTATTCACTCTCGTCTGGACCACTGCAACACCTCTTCTGATCGGTCTCCCTCTTACCAAACTTTCTCCTCTCCAATCCGTCCTGAATGCGGCAGCCAGGGTCGTATTTCTGTCGAGCCTCTTCACCGATGCCTCCATCTTGTGCCAGTTTTTACACTGGTTGCCCATCCGCTACAGGGTCCAATATAAACTCATCGCTCTCACCCACAAAGCTCTCCACAGTTCTGCACCGCCTTATATCTCCTCTCTCATCTCTGCCTATCGCCTACACGTGCCCTCCATTCTACAAATGACCTAAGACTAACATCCCTCATAATCCGAACCTCCCACCTAAGTCTCCAAGACTTCTCTTGCGCTGCACCAGTCCTCTGGAATGCACTACCCCAGGCGATCCGACTGATGCCTAGCCCCCATGTCTTCAAGCGCGCTTTAAAAACCCATCTATTTAAACAAGCCCACCACCTTAACTACTCAGTAAACTAACTTTCCCCTGTTCCCTCCTTCTAAATATTTTTCAGAATCTGCTCCCTACTCGGTACTTGAGTATTGAACTTAAACATACTGGCATGACCGGATCATACAGCTTTATATGAAAATCCCTATTTATTATAATTGACAGACCTGAAATAAGAAGCACTTTTCACATATTGTGTCTGCCCATTTCCTTGTAGAATGTAGGCTTGCGAGCAGGGACCTCACTCCTAATGTAATTGTTTAAACTGTCTTAAATTGTATTGAATTTATGGTCTGTACATGCCCCCGCTTAATTGTAAAGTGTTGGCGCTATATAAATAAAAATTATTAAATTATTATTATTATAGTAGTCAAATTATTGGAATTTTTGCCTCAACTGAATTGTTTTTTTACAAAGTTGGCAGATAACGTGAGTTTGGTCATCCTTTGAGGTCTCAAAAAAGGCCCAGGATAGGCAACCCTTGCTGCCCCTGCAAACTGCAGACCCGCGACCACTGCTGGCCACAGCCAGAGCTGTGGCTGAGGATGCAGTGTTTGTCGTGATTGCACCACTCCGTGTCTGTGCCTGAAGCTGCAAGGTAATCTCCTCGTCTTCCTCCTCCTCCATCATCTCTGCTGAACTACTCAGCTGTGTGCCTCTGGGTTTACACCAATTAGGATCTAGAACCTCATCATTATCCATTCTATTCTCCCACTCCTTGCCCCGAGAGTCCCCCCCTCCTCTTCTTCCTGCCCTGACAGCACAGTACAGTCCGTACTCATCAGGATCACCTCCACCCCCAGGGGTTAACGTCTGGTGACGAGGGCCTGGATTCTGCTTGGACCCTACTTCGTTCGGCCCCGGATCCAACTGAAAAATAATTTGGGCATCAGTGCAGATGCTTTCCTCCTCTTGAGTCTGTAAACCTTTGGAGCAGACCTCTGATGCCCATGGAATTGAATGTGTGAACAGCTCTGCAGACTCACCCATCTGTGGTTTCGGACAGTCAGTTGGACGGTTGAAGAGTTGTGACGTGGGGGGAAACAAGGATAATTGGGGTGCCATCTCTGAGGATTGTACTGTGTGTGATGTTAAGGTGGAGGAAGAGGACACTTGATGCAGTGCTTGCCATCTATTGGAGGACATGCTCTTTCTGGCCTGGTCTACAAGGCGCATTGCTGTGCGACTGCCAAAGAAAGGGAGTGGACTAGTCCGTCCAGTAACAGAAGTTGTCAGTTGTCTTTGGATACACATACACCTCGAACACCAAGCCTATTCCCCCTTCCACCACGACCTTGCTTTCCCCACTCATGTTGGATGTACCCTTCCCCTCTTTTAACCAGCTGTTTCACAACCCTAGACCCAGACCTGTCAGTCACCTGTCACTAAAATAACAATCAGTAATTATTTGCTGAGATAGTGTGGCTAGACCACAGAATTAGCACAAATGATTTAAATGCTGAAATGTGGACTGCTGTCTGGACCACACAATTAGCACAAAGGATTTAGAAGCGGAAATGTGGACTGCTGGTCGGACCACACAACTAGCACAAAGGATTGATCTGCTGGAAGGTCGATTTGACACAAGATCCTATCTATCTGAACTAGCTGACAAAAAACCGCCTAGCTAACGAAATGACTACTTCCAGCAGCAGCCTCACTATGCTGTTACACTGACAAAATAGCGCCAAAGCCACATGTCTGCTTTTTATATGGTGAGGGACATGTGGCTTCGGCAGCCAATGACACAAGCCCTTGTTTCTGGACGTTGTGGATGGTTTCTGCACCCTGATTGGCTGCTGGAATCTCCACACATTAAGTTAATAAACAACAAAAAAAAATGGATAACAGTCTGCCGCTCCTCTCCCCTCATCAAACATGTCATCCCCACACATCATACAGAACCACTATCCTAGACAAAGTCCTAACAAAAGCATTAGTGGAAACTCTATCATTTACCAAACTTTGGCCGAATTTTGCCGATTTTGAGGAAAATGCGCGGGGGTCCGACCACGAATCTGAATGTGCCATGTTCGTGTCGACTTTGAGATTGGCGGACGTTTTCCGAACAAGTTCACGCATCTTTACTTATAAACCCTTTCCTGATCGGACTACATACTTCTTCTTGACCTCAAAACGGTTTGGCTTTTCACTTGACTGCTCTTCAGGGACGTGTACTGCTGCTAGATATTGACCTTGGCTTCTCCAGCTTAGATATCCACCTGCCTGACTTCTGTGTGTGACCCGGCTCTCTTCTTGACATTCAGCTGTAATCTGGCAACTCACAACTATATTACAATTGGAGACATGGCGCCTTTCTGCAGCAAATAAAATTACATTTAACCACTGAAACTTTGCTACCAAAATGCGTTAATCAAAGAAGGTGTAAAAAAAAAGCTTTTTTGTTATGCATCAAATCTATCTGCAAGTAAAATGCACGTCAATTAATTGTGTGATCAAACTCATAATATAATGACCACAGGATCTGTGACTTCTCTGCATTTAGTGGTCACTACTCACCTGGGTGGTCATATGTAGGAATCTCCTCTTTACACCACTCATCATCCCTCACATATGTCTCTGTGGTATTAGTATGGGTCAGATCTTCACCCTGAAACAAATATTGTAAAAGTCACAGACAGATGGAGAAGTCACATCTATGATCAGCTCTAATCCTGCCATCTCCACCGTTCTCATTACACAAGTATAAACCATATAATACTAGTGGATAAAACAAGACTGAGCACAAGACCTTCACAGCCGTCTACACATCATAGGGGAGATCTCATGACATCTTATCTCCATCTACCTGATGATCCTGAAGAAAATTGGGATCTTCTTGTTTACAGTCCTGTGGAAGAAGAGGACAGGGACATCTCTCTGGTGTTGTCCTCTTACTGGATAGATCTGGAGGAAACACATACAGGGACTGAATTCATTCTTTACATACAGACAATTATAGGCCGTGTGTGTTTAGTCCTGTCTATTACCTGGTGATGTGAGGAGCTGGGGAACCTCCATCATGACGTCCTTGTACAGATCTTTGTGTCCTTCTAAATACTCCCACTCCTCCATGGAGAAATAGACGGCGACATCCTGACACCTTATAGGAACCTGACACATACAATGATACCGTCATCCCCCCCGATCCCTTCATAGCATTACTGTATAATGTCCCAGCAGTGTCACCTCTCCAGTCAGCAGCTCAATCATCTTGTAGGTGAGTTCTAGGATCTTCTGGTCATTCATGTCCTCATTTATCAGGGGGTGAGGTGGAGGCCTTGTGATTGGGCTCAGGGGTCTTCCCCATCCCTCAGACACAGGGTCCTGACAGCGCTCACTAGAGGTCTTCTTCACTACTGTGTAATCCTGGTTATGGAGAGACACATTAATAAATCTCACTACAGACATTTCCAGAGTCCTCACCTCTCCAGTTCTGTCCATCTGTTTTTCCCATAGATAAGAATGATGTAATGTGACGTCATCAGAATCTCTCACCTCTCCAGTAAGCCGGAAGAGGATCTCTAGGGTGAGGTGTAATATCCTCTCCGCCATCTTCTTCTTGTCTTTATCCATCCACTAAGGTTTAAGGTAAATTTTCTAGAAGATGGAAGATAATGATGTAAAAACAACTCGCTGTTCACATGTTCAGTTTTTTCAACTTCTTTTAACCCCTTCAGGTTTCTAAAACAGTTAGAAGAAGTGACCTGAAACAGCAGATAAGACCCCAAAGTCCTGTCAGGCCACGCTCTGCTCTGAGGCTGGAGACATGTGTTATAGTGGGGTCACAGGACTCCGTCTGTTATTAGGGAGATTCTCACTTCTGGGCGATTTCACAACAAACTCATTTCTTCACATTAACGAGAAAAGGAAAAGGATCATTCACTAATGGCCTCAATGTGCTGCGTGTGATCCAGGGAGCGGCTGCTGGAGACGTCTGGAGGATCCTTCATTACATGAAGAACACGAGCAGAAGACGACGTCCAAGAGACCAAAGCCGAATCCTGCTAGAGAGTAATGGAGACGGCACCGACCTCCACCTGCAGAGCCGCCACCACATACCTCCACCTGCAGAGCCGCCACCACATATATGGCTGCTCTGTGGGCATAGGACCTGTGATGAGGTCACAGGAGGGGAGGAGTCAGGGGTCACATGATCAGGGGCCTCAGTGGATGCAGGACTCTGCTGTGCTGGTTGTCATGGTGCTGGATGAGCTGAAGTTTATGTGTGGGGTCAGGAGGGGTTTACAGTGTGGATGTAGCAGAGCCGCGTGCGTACGAGGTGTACGGAGCGGAGCCGTGTGTGTACAAGGTGTACAGAGCGGAGCCGTGTGTGTACGAGGTGTACTGAGCGGAGCCACGTGTGTACGAGGTGAACGGAGTGGAGCCGCCTGTGTACGAGGTGTACGGAGCGGAGCTGTGTGTGTACGAGGTGTGCGGAGCGGAGCTGCGTGTGTACGAGGCATACGGAGCGGAGCCATGTGTGTACGAGGCGTACGGAGCGGAGCCATGTGTGTACAAGGTGTACAGAGCGGAGCCGTGTGTGTACAAGGTGTACAGAGCGGAGCCGTGTGTGTACGAGGTGTACAGAGCGGAGCCGTGTGTGTATGACTCGCCCCCTGGGCCGTGGGGCACTCGGATCCGGGCAACAGGGGGAACGGTGGGAGTAGTAGTGGAAACCCGGTTCCGTGGCTCAGGGTGGTCAGGCCAGTGGTAGTCCGTTATGTGCTGATGTTTATGTCCGACTACGCCACCCGTGGATTTGCGGTTATTAGGAACCGCCGCTGCATGCAGACCGCTGGGGCTGATGAGGTGTGCAGCTATGGTAGTGTGACTCCCCACGGGAAGAGTGCGGCCCCAGGGCAGTATAGTGGATGGTGGGAGTGATGGTAGTGAGAGTCCCAGTGCTGATAGTGCTGGAGGAACAAGGAGCACACAGACAACAGGTTGCAGTCCAGGGTCTTTACTAAACAGGTAAACTGACCCACAAACAGTCCCGGCTAGGAGGGGACCTGGATGTCTGAGAGCAACGGGGAAATTGGCCCTGGTCAGGGTGAGGGTGTAGGCCTACCGTGCTTTCTGTGCTCCTTCTGGCTATCTCCTCCTGATAGGGTAACAGCCCACGTTTCCGAGCTTTCCGTGTATTCTCGCCTGTATGGCCTGCAACGTGGGTTCCTTTCTGCTCCCAGCCTTGTACAGCTTTACTGGTCCCTTCGGTTGTGGCAGGGCCTCCAGGCTTCTTAGGCCAAGGAATGTACAGTCCCTTGCGGACTGGTTCTCTGCTGGGGGATGTGGAATCCTTCCAGCCTCAGACACCAAAGTCTGGTAAAATTAAGTCTTTTCTCTGCCAAGACAGGCTCTCTTCGCCTCTTGTCTCTGGCTTGTGGCTCTCCTCCTGCCACACTTCCTCTTAGGTGCAACACAACTGTCCCTCTCTGCTCTGGGACACCTCTCAGTGCTGAGGCAGGTCGTCCAGTTCTCTCTAACCCTGCCCTCAGTACCAGCTTTTATAGGGGCAGCCAGCTCCCCCTACTGGCCTGAGACAGGAGGCATTGCATGCTAATGTTCCCCTGACTAGAGAACCTCCCCCTTGCTCTCAGACACAGCTTTAATTACACTTGTGGCATCCAGGTCAGGGTGACACATTCCCCCCTAGTGAAATTTAGTACTCCGGGACTAAACAATAAACAAAGACAATATGCATAACAATAAAACATTAATAGACAGACGACACACAAATTGAGTTCTTAAGGTCACAGTGTGGCCTGTGACCGGGTGTCCATATCACCAGCACAACGGGGAGCCTTAACCAGGTGGGGGTCTGTCCTACCCCAAGTCCTTCACAGTCTTAGTTCATTCCTGGGTTAAGCTCCGAACGCAGTCCATACAAGGTCCCGGTTATAAAAAGTCCATAACCTTTGAGTCCTTACGGTAGCTGCAAGAAACTGAAACACACTATTAATAAACATGCAGGTAACTTTACAAACATTTCAACATTTTGCAACAGGGTTATTTACAATTTTAGTACACTCTATATTCTCCAGCGAGCGGGTATCTGTCCCTTTGTGCTCCTGGTTGACCTACGTAGCCCACTGTCTGGTGGTGGACCAACCTGGCTTTCCCCACTAGCGTTAGGGGTACAGCTACCAGCTGGGTGTACAGGTAGGGCAGGCAGCTGTCTGCGGGTTCTTTGGCTTACCGCAGGCATGGCAGGCTCACTGTCAGCAGAGGGTTGACTCTCCTGGGCTGCTGGAACAGGCTCTTCTGCCTCTGGAACCGCTTGCTCCTCTTCACCTTCCGGCTCTGGTGTTGGTTGTTGCTGGACCGGTTGCAGGAAATGCAGGACGGGTACCACTATGGCATCATTTATGCGAGTCCAGGACTGAGGGAACTCTCCGAGAACGGTGCTGATCATTTCTTCCTTGTCCTCTGCGGGTTCAAGGTCACTCTGATCCTCTTCTGCACTACGGAGTTGCTCGGGGCACCTTTTGAGGTGGTCTCTGGAGACGACACTAGTGGTTTCTCCTCCGTCCTTGGTGATTACGCACACCTTCGGGTTGTCGTGATCAGACTGCAGTACGGTGTAGGGTTCCCTTTCCCACTGGTCGTCCAACTTATGTAGCCTTCTCTTCCGCTTTAGAACTTGCTCACCAGGTTCTAGGGGACCAGCAGGGGCGTGTTGATTGAAGAGTTTTTCTTGCCTCTCTCTCACCTGGGCCAGGCTCTTCTCCACACTCTCCTGTACCTTCTTGTACTGCAGTTGCCTTTCCGTATCCCAGTCCGCATCCGGGGAGGTGTCCTCAGGTATTAGGACTCCCATCTCCAGGTCTACGGGCAGCTTACCTGGTCTAGCTCGCATCAGGTAAGCCGGGGTGCAGTTTGTAGCATTCACCGGGATATTGTTGTATAGGTCTATCAGGTCCGGCAGTTTTTCTGGCCACAGGCTGCGTTCCTCCAGGGGCAACGTCTTCAGGAGATCAATGACTATATTGTTCATCTTCTCACACATCCCGTTGGTTTGGGGGTGGTAAGGCGTTGTACGAATCTTCTTACAGCCATAGAGGTTGCAGAACTCCTGGAAGATTTCAGCTTCAAACGCTGGACCCTGGTCTGTCAGGACCTGTTCCGGATACCCGTGTGGACGGCAGAAGTATTGCTGGAAGGCTCTGGCCGCTGTTTGGGCTGTCAAGTCCTTTACCGTTGACCACCACTAGAAAACGGGAATAGTGGTCCACGATTGTCAGGGCATAGATGTATCCTGACCGGCTGGGAGCCAATTTGACGTGGTCCAGAGCTACCAGCTCAAGAGGCTGCGTGGTGATGATGGGCCTCAAGGGTGTCTTCTGGCTGGTGCGGTCCTTCCTCCTCAGGTGACAAGGGCCACAGTCTCTGCACCACTTTTCTACTGCTCCTCTCATGCCGACCCAAAAGAATCTTCCTCTTAGCAGGAACTCCAGTTTCTTCCAACCGAAGTGCCCCGCTCTGTCATGGTAAGCCCCCAGGACCATAGCTGCATCTCGCCTTGGGACCACGACTTGCCAGGTCAGCTCGTGCGTCCGGTGGTTAACAATCCTTCTGCACAACTTGCCTTCGTAGAGGAACAGCTTGCTCTTCTCCTTCCATAGCTGCTTGGCTTCCTCTGGGGCATCTGGATCTAGGCGGGCGTCCTCCCGGGTCAGCAGATCTTTCACCAGGCGGACTGCAGGGTCACGATCTTGGGTCTTGGCCCAGCTGTGGTGAGGTAGGGGATTCATCATCACAGTTGTTAGATCCTCCTCCTTCACGCGGTGAGAGTGTTGAGCGGCTCCATACCGGTGAAACGCGGGGAGTTCTACCTCCTCCAGCTCTTCTGGGTCCTCGTCACCTTCAGGTAAGTGAGGCATCCTTGATAGGGCGTTCGCGTTGGTTTTGCCTGCCTGGTACTTGATCACGAAGTCATAGTTGGAGAGACGGGCCATCCACCGCTGTTCCAGGGCACCCAGTCTTGCATTGTCCAGGTGTGTCAACGGGTTGTTGTCCGTGTACACGGTGAACTTTGCGGAGGCCAGGTAATGCTTGAAGCGTTCCGTCACGGCCCACACCACCGCCAAGAATTCTAGCTTGAAGGAGCTGTAATTCTCCGGGTTCCTCTCGGTGGGCCTCAGCTTCCGACTGGCGTATGCGATCACCCGTTCTCTGGCCTGTTGGTTTTGGGACAGTACGGCAGTACGGCTCCCAGTCCCACATTACTGGCATCTGTGTGGAGAATGAAAGGCTGGCCGTAATCAGGGTAGGCCAGGATCTCATCCCCCGTGAGGGCCATCTTTAGCTGGCGGAAGGACTCCTCTTCCGGTTTATCCCACTTGAAGGGTGGCTTTTGACTCCTGGACTTAGACTGTCCGATCAGGAGGTCCTACATAGGAGCTGCCATCTTAGTGAACCCGGGGATGAACCTTCGGTAGTAGCCTACCAACCCGAGAAACTGTCTCACCTCTTTGATGTTCGAGGGGCTTGGCCAGCTCTTGATTGCCGTGACCTTGTCAGGGTCGGGGGCTACTCCTTCCGCACTTACCACGTGCCCTAGGTACTGGACCTTTGGTTTCAGCAGGTGACACTTCGATGGTTTCACCTTCAGGCCATAGCCTGCCAGGGCTTCGAACACCTCGGCCAGGTGCTTGAGATGGTCCTCGTAGGTCTTCGAAAAGACGATCACGTCGTCCAGGTAAAGGAGGACCGTCTTGAAGTTTCGGTGCCCTAGACAGCATTCCATCAGCCGCTGGAAGGTCCCTGGTGCGTTGCAGAGCCCGAAAGGCATACAGTTGAATTCGCTCAGTCCCATCGGGGTGGTGAAGGCGGTCTTCTCCTTGTCAGCCTCTGCCACAGGAACCTGCCAGTACCCGCTAGTAAGGTCCAAAGTAGAAGTTAGCAGATTTTAGTGCGGCTAAAGACTCCTCTATTCTAGGCAGCGGATATGCGTCTTTGTGGGTGATACGGTTGATTTGTCTATAGTCCACGCACATTCTCATGGTGCCGTCTTTCTTTTTCACCAGAACCAAGGGGGCTGCCCAGGGGCTACAGCTATCTCTAATGACCCCAGCTTCTTTCATTTCCCGCAGCATACCCTTGGCGTTCTGATAATGTGCAGGGGGTACAGGTCTGTGCCTCTCTTTTATTAGTGGGTGGCTCCCTGTGGGGATGTGGTGTTCTATCCCTTTTACTCTGCCGAAGTCTAGCGGGTGCTTACTAAAGACTCTCTCGTACTCCTGTACCACCCGGTAGACTCCTTGTTTTTGGTGCAGGGGAGTGGAGTCAGCACCCACGTGGAGTTTCTGGCACCAGTCCTCCTTTTGTTTCTGGGAGCCATTACCCTCCGCCTGAGGAGATGGAGGCAAGGGTTCCACGGCCCTGATAGCTTGGTGTTCGACAACAAACAGTTTGGCGAGTGTAGCGTACCTGGGTAAGTGTACTTCCCTCTCCCCAATGTTGAGGATGCGGACGGACACCCTCCCATGACGGACATCAACCACCCCCCGGGCTGTCAAAATGGTGGGCCTGCTGTCTGAGTACACGGGTTCTACCATGGCTTGGTAGTCTCTACCTCTCAACCCGATTGCAGTCCGACACCAGATCATCATTTCACTTTTGGGAGGCATGGAAATGGGGAATGGATCACTGAGTCTTACGCTACCGATCTCACCACCAGACAATTCTACCTGCTGCCGTCTCATCAGGGCTTTTATCTCCTTGTTGAGGACCCTCTGTTGGCTGGAACTAGCATTCACCGCCACCTGTTGTAGAATTACAATTACCTCTGAAAGACAATTTTCAATTACGTTAGTACCCACAGTTATTTTAGGGTGACTTTCATGATGGTCAATGTCCACAATAATCACTCCCTGTGCCGGCAGTTCAACTTTACCAATTTTAATGGTCATCTCCTTGAACCCCATCTGCGGCACGGGTAAGCCATTACTGGCGATGATGCTCAAGTTACTGTCTGGATACCGTGTGATATCAGCATCAGTCCAATACTGCTTAAAAAGTACATAAGGGATTGTGGTTACTTGCGACCCAGTATCCAGCAAGGCGCTCATGGGGATACCGTCCAGCACCACGGGTAAAACCGGGCGCCCCCCAACGTACTTATCACGCCAATTATAATGGCCTGGTGATCTTATGCCTGGGGGTCGGCCCTCTGCCCCAGGTTGGACCCGTTTAAATTACAGTACCTGGAAATGTGTCCGGGCTGGTTGCATCGACGGCAAATGAGCTGTCCATCCTCTGCGTAGCGGTCTGTGGGCCTCCCTCGGAACGACGGGATCCTCCTCTGTCGACGCCACGGGACATCCTCCGGACTTGAAGCCAGCTCGATGGGTCTTGACGGGTCCACTTGCAACGCCTGGACGGTCCTGGTCAACGCTGCGACGCTCCTGGTCAGCTCCTGGACTTGGTGGTGCAGATCTTTCGACGGGGCTTGGTTCAGGGCCTGTGCATCAGCCTCCACGGAGTCCATCGAGGAGGGCGCCGCCTCCTGGTGGTAGGTGATAGCAGGGCGCCGGGGGTTTATAGCGCCACTGGTTGCAGATTCACGGAGCACCCTTATGGCCCTGTCCTTAAATTGGGCAAAGGTCAGGTCGGGGTTCTGAAAGAACATGAGGCGCAGTTGGGCCCTGTGGGCGCTAGACAGCAGACCTTCTATGAATTGTTCTGTTAGCAGCTTATCGGTTTCCTGCACACTGCCAGGGTCAGTTTGTTGAATAGCCCTCAAGGCTTCCTGCAGATTTAGGGCATAGTCTCTGATGCTGTCCTGCGCCCGCTGCCTACATCCATAGAACCTCATTTTAATCTCAGCGGAGGTACGTGTATCAAAGGTACCCCGCAGCCGGGCCAGAATACCCTTCACAGTCCTTTTCTCCTCAGTGGGCCATGATTTTACCTCCCTTTGGGCTGCGCCAGTTAACTGCCCCGTTAGTATGCTAATCCTCTGTTCCTCTGTCAGGGGGTAAACCTGGAACAAACTGTACAGCCTTTCCTTGAGGTCAGTTAGGGCATGGGGCTCCCCTGAGTATTTGGGCAGCCAGGCCGCTCCAGGGATGTAGGGCAGGGAAAAGGGCATCACCGCTGCTGCAGCTCCGTTGGTGGTAGTGGGCGCCTCTGTGTCCGACATCTTCCTCCCCCCTAGTTAAGCGTGGCCTACCTTCCGACGATCCTCTTCTGTAGGCCGCGGCTCCGCTGCTGCTGCTATGGACGAGGACCTGGCGTCGCGTCCTGATGACGTCAGCGTCGCTCTCTCTCCCTTCCAGGACCTTGCGCAGCGTCGGTGCGTGGGGCGGAGCTTCGGATCTCGCACGGTTTTGACGTCGACGCCCCTCTTCTTCCCGCGCGGCGTCCTGAAGATGGCGTCCGATGGCGGGAAGCAGCCGCGGATGGCGGGAAGACGGCGGGAAACGGTCCAAGATGGCGTCCGATGGCGGGAATCGGCTCCGGATGGCGGGAAACGACTCTGGACGGCGGGAAACGGTCCAAGATGGCGTCTGATGGCGGGAATCGGCTCCGGATGGCGGGAAACGACTCCGGACGGCGGGAAACTTCGCCACAGGTAAGTTACAAAAGTCTTTTTCAGGCACGCAGTACCCGGTGGTTGCGGGCACGAAATCCTGCCGACTACGCCAAAGCTGACTCGCCCCCTGGGCCGTGGGGCACTCGGATCCGGGCAATAGGGGGAACGGTGGGAGTAGTAGTGGAAACCCGGTTCCGTGGCTCAGGGTGGTCAGGCCAGTGGTAGTCCCTTATGTGCTGATGTTTATGTCCGAATACGCCACCCGTGGATTTGCGGTTATTAGGAACCGCCGCTGCATGCAGACCGCTGGGACTGATGAGGTGTGCAGCTATGGTAGTGTGACTCCCCACGGGAAGAGTGCGGCCCCAGGGCAGTATAGTGGATGGTGGGAGTGATGGTAGTGAGAGTCCCAGTGCTGATAGTGCTGGAGGAACAAGGAGCACACAGACAACAGGTTGCAGTCCAGGGTCTTTACTAAACAGGTAAACTGACCCACAAACAGTCCCGGCTAGTAGGGGACCTGGATGTCTGAGAGCAACGGGGAAATTGGCCCTGGTCAGGGTGAGGGTGTAGGCCTACCGTGCTTTCTGCGCTCCTTCTGGCTATCTCCTCCTGATAGGGTAACAGCCCACGTTTCCGAGCTTTCCGTGTATTCTCGCCTGTATGGCCTGCGACGTGGGTTCCTTTCTGCTCCCAGCCTTGTACGGCTTTACTGGTCCCTTCGGTTGTGGCAGGGCCTCCAGGCTTCTTAGCCCAAGGAATGTACAGTCCCTTGTGGACTGGTTCTCTGCTGGGGGATGTGGAATCCTTCCAGCCTCAGACACCAAAGTCTGGTAAAATTAAGTCTTTTCTCTGCCAAGACAGGCTCTCTTCGCCTCTTGTCTCTGGCTTGTGGCTCTCCTCCTGCCACACTTCCTCTTAGGTGCAACACAACTGTCCCTCTCTGCTCTGGGACACCTCTCAGTGCTGAGGCAGGTCGTCCAGTTCTCTCTAACCCTGCCCTCAGTACCAGCTTTTATAGGGGCAGCCAGCTCCCCCTACTGGCCTGAGACATGAGGCATTGCATGCTAATGTTCCCCTGACTAGAGAACCTCCCCCTTGCTCTCAGACACAGCTTTAATTACACTTGTGGCATCCAGGTCAGGGTGACACATGTACAAGGTGTACGGAGAGGAGCTGCGTGTTTACGAGGCGTACGGAGCGGAGCCGCGGGTGTACGAGGTGTACGGAGCAGAGCCGTGTGTGTACGAGGTGTACGGAGCGGAGCCGTGTGTGTACGAGGTGTATGGAGCGGAGCCGTGTGTGTATAGGATATGTAAGGAGAGGAGCTGTGTGTGTACGAAGCAGAGCCGTGTGTGTGCGAGGTGTATGGAGCGGAGCCATGTGTGTACGAGGTGTAGGGAGCGGAGCCGTGTGTGTACGAGGTGTACGGAACGGAGCCGTGTGTGTATGAGGTGTAGGGAGCGGATCCGTGTGTGTACGAGGTGTACGGAGCGGAGCCGTGTGTGTACGAGGTGTACGGAACGGAGCCGTGTGTGTACGAGGTGTAGGGAGCGGATCCGTGTGTGTACAAGGTGTACGGAGCGGAGCCGTGTGTGTATGAGGTGCACGGAGCGGAGCCGTGTGTGTATTTGATGTGTAAGAGAAGCCATGTGGACAGATCTTAACTCCTTGTTCGGCCTAAGATGATGTAAGGTGGCTTCCGGACACATAGTTGATGGGAGGTATGTATCACAGAGGTGGTTGTCCTCTGTGATGTAAACCTGGAGTATTGCTCTAGTGCACATAGTACTAAGAGGCTTGTTTTGTGCTTCTGGACCAGGGTTTAAGGGGCAGCTTGAGAGATGGGTAGGCCTGGCTGCCCACATACCCACCCCTGGGTGTGATCCATAGGGTAAAATGGAGTCTGTTTGTTTTGACACGTGGTCTGTGTGTGTGGAGGTAAGAAGTCCTCCTGTGTGTTATCTCCAAACTGAGCCAGTGTACTGGATACTATCCAGCCTGTGTGTTCTGGACTGTCTCTAAAGTGCCATTGTTGGAACGGTTTACTTTGTTTTGCCTGCATTGAAAGGCCGTTTATTTTCCTATACTTGTGACGTGGTTATTGAAGAACCAATAACCCAGCAAGGACATTTAAATGGAAACGGTTCCTGTGTTACTTAACCACGCACCAAAGTGAGTAGCATTCCCACAATTGGTGTTAGAAGTGCGGGCAGCGTTCCCAGGGAACACGTGTAACTACTACAGAGGTACTGCATGCCCTGGGCGAAGGCAGCCATAAGCCAGAAAATAACGTCAGATAGCATGGAGAACCTAGTGAAACACCTGGTACAAGCCCAGCTGTAGCAGCAGTACCAACAGCTGGCGCAACAGGAGCCAAATAAGCTGCTTAATCAACAGAGGTTTGTGGCATGGCGGCAGATTCGACTCAAAGGTCAGCTGATGATTTTCCCATCCTGAAGGCGGTAAGGAGAACCCTGCAGAAAATGACCAAGGGTGATGACATACAGTTCTTTTTGACCATTTTTGAAAGGGTCGCCGATAGGGAGAAACTCTAGCTAGAGCAATAGGCGGAAATGCTGGTGCCATACTTAACGGGGGAGCTCCAGAAGGCCTACTATGACTTAGCCTTAAAAGACGTGCTTGAGAGTGACAATGTCAGGTTACAAAGGGTCCACCGCTGGGCATATCACAGTGACAAACCCCTTCGCTACCAAATGTTTGATTTGCTGAACCACGTCCAAAAATGGTTGCAGGCAAAGTCCTCTACCCCTGCGCAGATGGTAGAGCAAGTGGTAATTTACCAGTTTGTGCAATCCTTTCCGATGACCTGGTCAGACGTTCAAAAGAAATCAGCGGGTCGATGGTTCCTTGGGGAGGCAGCATACTCCACACTGGTGGTCCCAACAGGGGGCAGAGACCCAAAAAGGGGTGGGGTGTCCAAGGTCGAAAGGCTCAGTGGAAGTTATGCCAAAAGTCCCAGCTGGCAATATTATATGCTGGAAATGTCACGGCCCAGGCCATATAGCCCCCTGTTGGACTGTGGCGACGCAGGCAGATGGACTGTAGCCTGGGTCGCCACTGTTCATACTATGTGTATCCAGATTGCAGTGCGAACTTTCAGCACAACAAGGGGCCACAAGCTTGTCCTGTAATGGGGAATGGTCGGCTAGTGACTGGAATGCTAGGCTCAGGAAGTTTGGTGACCCTCGTGAGGGCCACATTTCCTCTCCAGCTTATCCCTGGGAAGAAAGTTGAAGTCAATTGCTTTCACGAGGATGCTAAAGACTATCCAGTGGCCAGAGTGGACATTGAAATGTGCCCAGATACTGAGTCCTACGAGATTGGCATGGTCTAGGACTTACTGCACCCCATTATTATAGGTCACAACTTTTGTTTGTTTTGGGACTTTTGAGGGAGGATGACATTGCTCGATTAAGAGCCAGGTCGCCCCTAAAGAACTGTCACCACACTCAGAGTCTGACGAGTTTCCCTTCTATGTCTTTGTGGGGGATGACGAGGTAGTGACCCTTGGGACTAACATATCAGATTTAGGGGTGACCGGCGAAAATGTTGGGTCTGCCCAGAATGGGAAGCTAACTCTAAAGGAGGAATTCAATAATGTAACCGTCTTAAACGTTATAGTGCAAGAGCCAGGGGCTGACACCAGGTTTCCCTATTTTATGTTGAGTGGGGACTTATTGTACAGGGTTACTAAGGTCAGAGAGGAAATAGTGGAGCAATTGTTGGTACCATGACCATGTAGACGGAGAAAGATGAACATGGTCCATTCACATGTCTTGACCATTTGGACGTGGATAAAACTTTAGAACGGGTTGTGCGGAGGTTCTATTGGCCCAGACGTAACCTAGTAACATAGTTTTTAAGGTTGAAGGAAGACTAAGTCCATCTACTTAACCCATAGCCTAACATGTTGATCCAGAGGAAGGCAAAAAAAAACCATGTGGAAACACTAAGCTCCACCTTGGGGAAAAAATTCCTTCCTGACTCCACATACGGCAATCAGACTAGATCCCTGGATCAACACCCTATCAAGGAATCTAGTATATATAACCTGTAATATTATACTTTTCAAGAAAGGCATCCAGGCGCTTCTTAAATTTTAGTAGTGAATCACTCATTACAACATCATGCGGCAGAGAGTTCCATAGTCTCACTGCTCTTACAGTAAAGAATCCGCGTCTGTGATTATGATTAAACCTTCTTTCCTCCAGACGTAGAAGATGCCCCCTTGTCCCCGTCTCAGGCCTCAGAGTAAAAAGATCAGTAGACAGGTCTTCGTACTGTCCCCTCATATACTTGTACATAGTAATAAGATCACCCCTAAGCCTTCGTTTTTCCAAACTAACTAACCCCAAGTGTAATAACCTGTCTTGGTATTGCAGACCCCCCAGTCTTCTAACAACCTTGGTTGCTCTTCTCTGTACCCTCTCTAGTTCAGCTATGTCTTTCTTATACACCGGAGACCAGAACTGTACACAGTATTCTAAGTGTGGTCGCACTAGTGACTTGTATAGAGGTATAATTATGATCATGAGCATCTATGCCTCTTTTAATGCATCCCATTATTTTATTTGCCTTTGCAGCAGCTGCCTGACACTGGCCACCAAACGTGAGCTTGTTATCCACCAATACACCCAGGTCTTTTTCAGTGACAGTTTTGCCCAGTGTTTTACAATTAAGTATATAATTATACATTTTATTTCCTTTGCCCAAGTGCATTACCTTATATTTATCCCCATTAAAGCTCATTTGCCATTTATGAGCCCAAGCTTCTAGTTTACATAGATCCTCCTGTAATATAAAATTGTCCTCCTCAGAATTGATTACCCTGCAGAGTTTAGTGTCATCTGCAAATATTGAAATACTACTCTGTATGCCCCCTACAAGGTCATTAATAAATATGTTAAAAAGAAGAGGGCCCAATACTGACCCCTGTGTTACCGCACTGTTAACTGAGACCCAGTCTGAGTATGTTCCATTAATAGCCACCCTTTGTTTCCTATCACTGAGCCAGTTATTAACCCACATACATATATTTTCCCCTATCCCCATTGTTCTCATTTTATGTATCAACCTTTTGTGTGGAACTGTATCAAAAGATTGTGAAAAGTCTATATACACAAAATCCACTGCATTTCCTTGGTCCAGTCCAGAACTTTCCTCCTCATAAAAACTGATCAGATTAGTTTGACAGGAACGGTCCCTCGTAAACCCATGTTGATATTGGGTCATGAGGTTATTCTTCTTCAGATACTCTAGTATAGCATCTCTTAGGAAACCCTCCAGGATTTTACCCACAGTAGAGGTTAAGCTTACTGGCCTAGAATTTCCAAGTTCAGTTTTTGTCCCCTTTTTGAATATTGGCACCACATTAGCTATACGCCAGTGGTACAGACCCTGTTATTATGGAATCTTTCAAGATTAAAAATAATGGTCTATCTATGACATTACTTAATTCCTGCAGTACTCGCGGGTGTATCCCATCCGGGCCCGGGGATTTGTCAACTTTAGTGATTTTTAGACGCCGCCGTACTTCCTGCTGGGTTAAGCAAGTGACATTTAATGGAGAATTTTTGTCATCACTGATCATGTTTTCTGTCATGCGATTTTCTTGTGTAAATGCGGTTGAAAAAAAATCATTTAGCATATTGGCTTTTTGCTCATCCTCATCCACCATTTGACCCAGACTATTTTTATGGGGGCCAACACTATCATTTTTTAGTTTCTCACGATTTATGTAGTTAAAGAATATTTTGGGATTATTTTTACTTTCTCTGGCAATGAGTCTCCCTGTCTCAATCTTTGCTGCCTTGATTTGGTTTTTACAGAATTTATTTAATTTTCTGTATTTATTTAATACCTCATCACTACCTACTTGCTTTAGTTTTCTAAATGCTTTCTTTTTGTCACTTATTGCGCCCCTTACAGCTCTATTTAGCCATAGTGGTTTCCTCTTATTTTTAACATGTTTATTCCCATAGGGTATATACACTGTGTTCCAAATTATTATGCAAATAATATTTTCTCAGATTTTCCCAAATTACCTACAGTATATGAATTGCAGTCATTGTAATTTTCCAGTCAATTAACTATTAGAGTACAATTGAAATGTTTTTGTACAAACTGCCTATGACAATAGTATATTTAAAAAAAAATAAAATACTCAAACTGCACTCAAAATGCATGTTCCAAATTATTATGCACAGCAGAGTTTTCAACCTTTTCATTTTAATAAAGAACAAAAGAATGGTCATTTTTGCAATTATAAGCATTAGCAGGTTATTACAAACTGAAATCAAACAGTTTTCAACTCAAAACTTTATTCTAGGTAATGTTACATTTGCACATAGGACCCCTTGTCCGAAAGGAGCTTCTGAACTCTCTCGTCCATTGAATTTGTCAGGTTTTGGATGGTTTCTGCTACAATTGTTTTGCATGAGGAGAGAATACCCTCCCAGAGCTGTTGCTTAGATGTGAACTGCCTCCCGCCATCATAGACACTCCTTTTGATGATGCTCCAGAGGTTCTCAATGGGGTTGAGGTCAGGGGAGCATGGGGGCCACACCTTAAGCTTGACCCCTTTTATGCCCACTCCATCCATCTGGACCATCGAACTGTTTTGTTCACCGATGAGTGCCGTGCAACGCTCGATGGTCCAGATGGATGGAGTGGAGGATGGCTGGTTGATGGACACCCCATGCAAACACGGCTACGGCGCCAACAATGAGGAGGTGGAGTAATGTTTTGGGCTGGAATCATGGGGAGAGAGATTGTCGACCCCTTTAGGATCCCTGAAGGGGTAAAGATGAACTCCATAATGTATGTTGAGTTTCTCAAACAGCACTTCCTGCCATGGTTCAAGAAGAAGAACTGTGCATTCCGCAGCAAGATCATTTTCATGCATGATAATGCACCGCCTCATGCTGCACATAACACATTTGCATCTCTGGCTGCTATGGGCATAAAAGGGGACAAACTTATGGTGTGGCCCCCATGCTCCCCTGACCTTAACCCCATTGAGAACCTCTGCAGCATCATCAAAAGGATTGTCTATATTGGCTGGAGGCAGTTCACATATAAGCAACAGCTCTGGGAGGGTATTCTGTCCTCATGCAAAACAATTGTAGCAGAAACCATCCAAAACCTGACAAATTCAATGGACGAAAGAGTTCAGAAGCTCCTTTCGGACAAGGGGTCCTATGTGCAAATGTAACATCACCTAGAATAAAGTTTTGAGTTGAAAACTGTTTGATTTCAGTTTTTAATAACCTGCTAATGCTTATAATTTCAAAAATGACCATTTTTTTGTCATTTTTGTTTATTAAAATGAAAAGGTTGAAAACTCTGCTGTGCATAATAATTTGGAACATGCATTTTGAGTGCAGTTTGAGTGTTTTATTTTTTTAAAAATATCCTGTTATCATAGGCAGTTTGTACAAAAACCTTTCAATTGTACTCTAATAGTTATTTGACTGGAAAATTACAATGACTGCAATTCATATAGGTAATTTGGGAAAATCTGAGAAAATATTATTTGCATAATAATTTGGAACACAGTGTATTGTGCACAGGTCCTATTCAGGATGCTAATAAATGTCTCCCATTTGCTTTGTGTAGCTTTATGTCTCAGGATATCATCCCAGTTTATTGAACTAAGATCATCACTCAACCGTTGGAAATTTGCCTTCCTGAAGTTTAGTGTCCTTGTAACCCCTCTACTACACATCTTATTAAAGGATACATGAAAACTTATTATTTTGTGATCACTATTACCCAAGTGACCCCCAACTCGTATATTTGATATGCGGTCTGGCCTGTTAGTTAATATTAGGTCTAGCAGTGCCCCCCTTCTTGTTGGTTCCTGAAACAGTTGTGAAAGGTAATTGTCCCTCACAGTTGTCAAAAACCTATTACCTTTGCTGGAACTACAGGTTTCCGGTCCCCAATGTATTTCAGGGTAGTTGAAGTCTCCCCTAATAATGACTTCTCCTTGAGTTGCTGGTTCATCTATTTGCTTTCTAAGGATATTCTCTGCTGCTTCCATTATTTTTGGAGACTTATAACAAACCCCTATCAGTAATCTATTATTTTTTCCCCTCCCCTTATCTCCACCCACAGGGACTCTACATTTTCATTAGATTCACATATATTCTGACGTAAGATGGGTTTTAAGGATGATTTTACATATAAACACACACCCCCCTCGCTTGTTTGTACGGTCATTTCTGAACAGACTATAACCCTGTAAATTAACTGCCCAGTTATGGCTCTCATCTAGCCATGTCTCAGATATCCCCACCATGTCATAATTATTTTCCAACAAAATTAATTCTAATTCCTCCATTTTGTTGGTGAGGCTTCTGGCATTAGTGTACATGCATTTTATGTATCTCTCTGTACCTATATTCCTTCTTACTATATCGACTGTTCTAACCCCACCCCCAATTTCTTTATTTGTGCCCAGGTCACTATCTGCACTCTCTTCCCCACCTATAAAATGCATACCTTCCCCCCAATCCCTAGTTTAAACACTCCTCCAACCTTCTAGCCATTTTCTCCCCCATCACAGCTGCACCCTTCCTATTGAGGTGCAGCCCGTCCCTAGCGTAGAACCTGTAGCCAACTGAGAAGTCGGCCCAGTTCTCCAGGAATCCAAACCCCTCCTTCCTACCCCAATTCCTGAGCCACTTATTTATCTCCTTAATCTCCCGTTGCCTCTCTGGCGTGGCACATGGTACAGGCAGTATTTCAGAGAATACCACCTTCAGCCTAATTCCCTGAAATCATATTTAAGGACCTTCCACCTACCTCTAACTTTGTCATGTGTGCCAATGTGCACCATGACTGCTGGGTCCTCACCAGCCCCTCCCAGTAATCTGTCAACCCGATCAGCGATGTGCCGGACTCGAGCGCCAGGTAGGCAGCAGACTATTCGACGATCCCGGTCTTTGTGACAGATTGCCCTATCTGTTCCCCTAATAATTAAGTCCCCCACTACCAGCACCTGCCTGGCCTGCCCTGCTCTCCTATTTCTCCCCTTACTGGAGCTGACACTCCTTGAGCGAATTGCCATGGACTTGGTCCATCCCCTGGTAAATCTGCTTGTGGGCATAAATACATATTGGTCATCCTTGACTATGCTACATGGTGCCCTGAAGCGGTTCCTCTGAGAAACTCCTCTGTGAAAAGTATAGTGAGTTGGTACACGTTTTTTCCTGGACCGGATTACCGGGGGAGATCCTTACCGACCAAGGAACAGCCTTTATGAGTAAGGTGATGAGGCCCTGCAATAGACACAACTGAATACATCCGTGTACCATCCCAGATGGATGGCCTTGTAGAAAGGTTAAATAAAACATTGAAGAGTATGCCTAAGAAGGTCATAGAGAAGGACGGTCAAGACTGGGACTATCTCCTCCCGTATCTGTTGTTTTCTATCCAGAAGGTTCCACAAGCCTCGACTGGATTCTCTCCATTGGAACTTCTATATGGCCGACATCCAAGGGGTCTCCTTGATATAGCGAAGGATTCCTGGGAAGCCGAAGTCGTGCCCCACCGGAGCGTCATCGAGCATGTCACCCAAATGCAGGAGAGGATTGTGAAGTTGATGCTCATCATAAAGGACATCTCGTCCATGCACAAGAGGCTCAATCTAGGGTCTAGAACTGGTCAGCCAGGGTGAGGCAGTTCAGCCCTAGGGACTGAGTCCTCGTACTAATTCCCACAGTGGAAAGTAAGTTCTTGTCCAAATGGCAAGACCCCTATGAGGTGGTGGAGAAGCTTGGTGAAGGGAACTACAAGGTTCATCACAGATCTACCTCTCTGGACCTGATATCATCTCTTTAATAACCAGAATCCCACAATGTCTGTCCCCTATTTCATCTTTCTTCTCTGCTAGATTCCTAAAACTTAATATGGATAAAACCGAATTTATCATCTCTCCACCATCTCACTCAACCCCCCCACCTGACCTATCTATCAAAGTCAATGACTACCCACTCTCCCCAGTCCCGCAAGCTCATGGCCTCGGGGTAACCCTTGACTCTAATCTCTCCTTCAAACCTCATATCCAAGCCCTTTCCACTAGTGATGGGTGAGCACTATAATGCTCGGGTACTCATTGTTCGAGTTGAGCAAATTGGAATGCTCGAGTGCTCGGACTGAGTAACGAGCCCAATGTAAGTCTATGGGAAACTCAAGCATTTTTCTGTCTGCAGAGGGCCTAAAAATTTCCCAAATTGATGGGAGCAGTGCTCAAATGATATGGGAACAGCATGGGGAAGAACCCTGGAAGCATTTATGACTCCCAGGTCACTGCTGTCAACAGCGTTGTCAGAGGTATTACGCCACTTTTACAGACTCACAATAAAGCATACAAAAACGAAACCAAAATGAATTTTCCTGGGAAATAAGTTAAGGAACATCCTTTCCAGGGTAATGACTTGTATATAAGGCAAAATAAATAACCAAAAACAAAAATGCTCCTCCACACCTTGGGCTATGTTCACACATAGCGTTTTTCATGCTTGTTTGCACTTTTGCATTGCTTTCAACCAATACAAATGCATTCACCGGGAAATGTAATTTTACAACCTTATCTGGCCATGTGGTGTGTGACACATCATCAGACAAATCCTGTTTCATTTATGATGGAGGGACTCTGAAAGTCACGAAGACTATTTTTATACGGCCATCAGGCGGCCCTTACTATTCTTAAAGGGCCAGCAGTCGGCTATGCTTTGTAGTTCCCATTATTAACGAGTGGGTCTCCTATACTGTTATTCCGTATGCAGTGACTGCAAGGTTTGCCAAAAATTTGGAAGCAAACCAATACCCCTTTGAAGAGACATAGACAAGGGTCTCAGTAAAAAAAAATGTTCCCATTATAAAGGAGCAGGTCTCCTATAGTGGTAATGCCCATGTTGTGACTGCAAGGGCTGCCAAAATTTGGGAAAAACCCCACTAACAATTTAAAGACACATACAGCTGGGCCACAGTAACGAGTACGACATGTTCCCATTAGAAAGGAGAGGGTCTGCTATTCAGATATAGGGTATGCAGTGAAGCAATGGCTGCCAAAAATTTGGAGGAACTCCGATGCCCCTTGCAAGAGACGTAGAGGTCGGAGGGCCTCCTGAAAACAATGGTGCCATTATTAGGAAGTGTGTCTCCCATAGTGTTTGCCTATGCAGTGAAGAAACGGCTGACAAAAATTTGGAGGAACTCCAATGCCCCTTGCAAGAGACGTAGATATGTTGATATGGCACATGTGGTGGTGATATGTTAGTGGAGGATGATGCGGAGAAGGAGGAGGACAAGAGCAAATAGACAAAATCAGGAAGCATATACCCATGTCTGGGTGCGAAGACAGAAGTGCATGGGAATAGAGTTAGACCTCCCAAAAAAAAAAGACACTGTATTTGAGTTTATGTTACGCTGCTATCATTCGGTGGTGTTGAGAAGTCTGGCCCAATCCAACCCTTGTTCATTTTTATATGAGTCAGCCTGTCAGCATTTTCAGTTGACTGGCGGATGCGCCTGTCGGTTATAATTCCACCAGTAGCACTAAAAACCCGCTCTGACAAAACGCTAGTGGCAGGGAATGCCAGGACCTCCAAGGCGGAGAGAGCCAGTTCATGCCACATGTCCAGCTTGGTTACCCAATAATTATAAGGCACAGAGGAATCACGGAGGACGTTGGTACGGTCGGCAAGGTACTCCCTCACCATCTTCTGAAACTTTTCCTTCCTTGGGAGAATACCGCACGCCTCATGGCCTGTGGGAGGGTCTGAGAAAACTGTCCAAGAACTTTGATAGTGTTCCCCTGCCTCTGCTGGATTGCATTTGTGTCTCTCTTGCCTGTACTCCTTTGTTGTCCAACGAACTGTGACCTCTGCCGCCAGAGTTTTCAGATGGGAATTTTTTAAATAATTCCGCAACAAGGGCCTTCTCGTACTGCCCCATTTTATTAGGCCTGTCCTGCAGGGGAATAAGAGACAGAAAGTTCTCCTTGTAGCATGGGTCTAGAAGTGTCACCAACCAGTAATGACTGTCATCCAAAATTTGGACTATGCCAGGGTTACGGGAAAGGCAGCGTAACATAAACTCAGCCATGTGTGCCAGACTGCAAAGAGGCAAGACTTCTGTATTCTCACCAAGAGGACGACTGACCATGCTCTCCTCCTCATCCTCTTCCTCCCTGTCCTCAGGCCATCCATGCTGAACAGACGGTATGACAGTTGTGCAGGTAGTACCATCTATAGCGCAGGAAACTAGCTACTGTTCTTCCTCCTCTTTCTCATTGTCACCCAATCCACGTTGGGATGAGATGAGAATGGACTGTGTGGAGTCACCCTGTATGGTTCCTTGCTCCATCTCATCGTGCTCCACCTGCAATGCATCCTCTTTAATTGTGAGCAGAGAGTATTTCAGAAGACCGAGAAGCGGGATGGTGATGCTAATTATGGCGTCATCGCCGCTCACCATCTTGGTGGAGTCCTCAAAGTTTTGGAGGATGGTACAAATGTCTGACATCCATGTCCACTCCTGAGGTCTTATCTGTGGAGTCTGACCTGAATACCGATAGCCTTGTGATGCTGGTAGTCAACAACTGCCCTCTTCTGCTCACAAATCCTTCCCAACATCTGCAATTTAGAGTTCAAATGCGTGGGGACATCGCAGATCAGTCGGTGAGTTGGAAGCTACAAACACTGCTGAAGCATGGCAAGGGCGGCGGAAGCAGTAGCTGACTTTCTAAAATGGGCACACAGGCGGCGTACTTTGACAAGCAGATCCGACAGATCCAGGTAGGTTTTGAGAAACCGCTGAAACACGAGATTAAGAACATGGGCCAGGCATGGTACGTGTGTGAGCTCGCCTCACCTCAGACCCGCTGTAGGGTCAGCGATGTCAGCCACAGATCTGCTTGCTTTTTAAGAGCTGTCCACACCTCTTCAGTCTTGTGCGGTTTGCCGAAGCAGTGCTGCACTGCTTCCAGCTTGCAACTGATGTGGTCATTTCAGAGATGGAGGCTGAAGAGGAGGAGGTGCAGGAGCTGTAGAATGTGGGGGCAACCCTGACTGACCCAGGGCCCGCAATCCTCGGCGTCGGAAGGATGTGTTCCGTCCCAAGGTCCGACTGGGTCCCGGCTTCCACTATATTAACCCAGTGTGCCGTCAGCGAGATGTACTGTCCCTGCCCACAAGCACTTGTCCACGTGCCCGTGGTTAGGTTGACTTTCCCAGTAACTGCGTTGTTGAGGACATGGGTAATGTTGTGGGACACGTGCTCGTGTAATGCGGGGATGGCACACCGGGAGAAAAAGTGGCGGCTGGGAACCGAGTACCAAGGGACGGCCGCTGCCATAAGGTTGCGGAAAGCTTCCCTCTCCACGAGCCAAAAAGGCAACATTTCGAGCGCAAGCAGTCGAGAAATGTGTGAATTTAGTAGTGTGGCCTGTGGAGCATTGGCTGTGTATTTGCGCTTGCGTTTCAAGGACTGGGGTAGGGACAACTGGAAGCTGCACTGGGACAAGGAAGTGCTTGCTGTGCAAGACACGTGCAGGGCGGGAGGCATCTTGGCATGCGCCATGGACAGGGGATTGGCGTCCACGCACAACAGCGGAAGAAGCAGTGGTGTCACCCGCAGCCACTGTTTCTGGAACCTGGCTTTCGGCCCACTTAGTCGGGTGCTTTTCTGCCATGTGCCTGATCATGCTGGTGGTGGTCAGGCTGCTAGTTGAAGCTGGCCTGGCAGGTGGTGCAAATGGCCTTTTTGGGGTTATCTGCAGAGTCTTTAAAAAACAACCAGACTCGGGAAGACCTAACAGTTGTACTGGCAACTTCCGTCGTGTTGGCGTTATAAGGAACGCTTTCCCGCCTTGTCTCCAGCCACCACACTGCTTCTTCCTGCCTGTTGTGGTGCTACGCTTCCCTTCCGGTATGCTGCTGTCCTTGCTCAGAATGTCCCCCTGCCAGGTTGGGTCAGTTACTATATCATTTACCACCTTGTAGTCCACTTCCGCACCCTGGCCCTCCTCCTGACTTTCTGGCAATTGTGTCTCATCATCATCATCATCATCATTCACCTCTTGTGACAGTAATTGCACTTTCCCACTGTTGCCTTCGTGTGACCGTGGCTGCTCCAATATTTGGGCATCGCTACGCGCGTTCTCCTCTTGACTCGCTTGAAGATGGCCGGGCAAGAGGCCCGAATCTACAAATGGAAAAGTGAACAGCTCTTCTGAGTGTCCAAGTGTGGGATCAGTTGTCTCCGGGCACTCGGCATGGTGGGACGAAGGAGATTCAGGGTGAGGAATATGAGATCCAGACTCACGGCTACTGAGACTTGACCGTGTGGAAGACAGGGTGGTGGTGGTGGCAAAGAGACTGGAAGCATTATCTGCTATCCAACCAACAACTTTTTGACACTGCTCTGGCTTCAGTAGTGGTGTACTGTGGTCTCCTAGTAATTGGGACAGGAAGGTCGAGCGACAAGATGTGGGGGTTTGTTGTGGCACAATTTCAGCTTGCCCACTGCCACGTCCTCTGAATGCACCATCACCATCACGTCCACTTCCCCGTCCCTTGCCACGCACCTTGCCCATTTTAAATGGAGGACAATATTTTCCACGTTCACGAGAAATGGCTAATTTTGGAACGCAGTTATATGTGATATGTCTGACAAAGAACCACAGTTTTAAATAGCAGGCCTGTAATTTACTAATATTATTCTACACAGAGACCTAGTGTGAATAGCTTGACCAACACACTGCAACGAAATGGAAGTCAGAAATGGCCGATTTTGGAACACTGTTATAGGTGATGTCTGACAGAGAACCACGGTTTTAAATAGCAGGCCTGTAATTTACTAATATTATGCTACAGAGACCTAGTGTGAATAGCTTGACCAACATACTGCAATGAAATGGAAGGCAGAAATGGCTGATTTTGGAACACTGTTATAGGTGATGTCTGACAGAGAACTACAGTTTAAATAGCAGGCCTGTAATTTACTAATATTATTCTACAAAGAAATCTAGTGTGAATAGCTTGACCGACACACTGCAACGAAATGAAAATGGAAGAAATGGCTGATTTTGAAACACTGATATAGGTGATATGTCTGACAGAGAACCACGGTTTTAAATAGCAGGCCTGTAATTTACTAATTCTAGTGTGAATAGCTTGACCGACACACTGCAACGAAATGAAAATGGAAGAAATGGCTGATTTTGAAACACTGATATAGGTGATATGTCTGACAGAGAACCACGGTTTTAAATAGCAGGCCTGTAATTTACTAATACTATTCTTCACAGACACCTATTGTGAATAGCTTGACCGACACACTGCAACAGAATGGAAAAGGAGGCCAATATTTTCCACGTTCAGTTCAAATTTCTGGATTCTTATCGCTGTAATATGAAACAGATCTGGCTGTATTCTGCAGTGCTGCCAAGCAAATGGAGCAGAAAAATTGTGTACTCTGGATTGCTTTTTAAGCAAATAACCAGGATTAAGCTAAAAAAAAAATTGCCCTTGCCCCTGATATCTGGGGCTATGTCTACAAATATCTGTAATTTTTACAGCAGCAGCAGACAGGACGTTCAATGGACCCTCATGCGCTATATGCACTGCAGTCTGCCACATACACTGCCGGCCTGCCTAACTCCTGCCTAGTACTGATTATATGCAGCTGAATTAGTCCTCAGAAGGACTGTTAGTTCAGTTGGATATATACTGTATATATGTTCTGGAATACCTATACTAACTATAAACAAGCAAATCTCTCCCTGTTTTAATTATATTAAAACAGTAAAACTACTGAGTCTCGTGTTGGGAAATCACTTGTAGATGAGGATCTGTTTGTAATAATGTGCAGTCATCGTATACTCAGGATAATTAAACTAGGAGAGTCACTGGTAGAGAAAGATTTGATTGTAATAATGTGCAGTCATCGTATGTTTAGGATAATTAAATTAAGAGAGATACTTGTAAAGAAGGATCTGGGTATAATAATCTGCCGTTATCGTATGCTCAGGGGAGTTAAACTAGGAGAGTCACTGGTAGAGAAGGATCTGGATTGTACTTGCACAAAACATATGAAATCACCTAATTTAATATTAATCCACGTCTTCTAAAGCCAACAAGATATTCTCATGTATTAAAAGAGGCATGAACTCGTGGGACAGGAACGTAACACTACTACATTACAAAGTGTTAGTGTAGCCTTATCTCGGATATGCAGTTCAGTTCTGGGTATCAGTTTATAATTAGGTGTCACTTTAAACACCACAGACAGTCCCAGTAACATTAGTAGTAAAGGATGGGGTAATATAGAGGAAACACGCACCATGTCATCTGCCAGTGACAATTAGAGACACTGTAAAGCAAAAAGCGGCATTTTGACATTAGTAAGGCTATCTTTGTATTAAAGAGCTTTAAAGGGCTGGATATGGTCATCAGAAACCTTAAGAGTGTCATACACGTATTTTCCAGGGAAATGGAGAGTTTGGAGTATTTTCATTTTTTAACTAATCGATTGGGTAGAATACAATTTTTTGGCTGATTTGGACTGTCATATATGGAGTTATGCAGATCAAAGGCTGGGGAAATCGAATCACTGCCTGCACCACCCGCTGTGAACAGTTAATTAAAGCAGGTTATCTGATGGAGAGCAGACATGGAGTCTTTATACAGAGTAATGAACAGGTAGCTGTCACTGTTGGATAACTATTTGGACCATCAGATGTGTCCCTGTATGGCTCCACTGGCACATGAGTATTAAATGCAGAAGCTGGGGCTTTCATCTTGTGCAGTCATTCTGCCTGTACTGCGTAGATGGGAGAATGTAGAACAATATTTTAAGGTTTTTTATATTATAATTCTAGTTTTACAGAATCCATGGATATATCCATGATCGGGGAGCAGATTTGCACCTTTGGGTAAAATTGCAAAAGTTTTGGTAACTGGCAATCCACAGGAGCGCAATATCTCCCCGAATTATGAATAGATAACTTTTCATGTGTGGTATGTATACATGACGGCCATATTGTTTCTATGGAATGTTCCTTGGAAAAATATATGACCCACATCAGAAATGAGGGATAAAACTGGATTAGAATCAAATATTATAAGCCGTCTCCATCTTACCTCAGCGGAAAAGGGAGTGAGGGATCTGATGAGACCCATTATAATATCTCTTCTACCGTATATCAAGGTCAGACCCCGAAGAACCACATGCGTATGGCCATTGAGTACCACAACCTTTTCGGTGGCATCGTCCCCGCAAAGAAATCTCATGGTCCAGTCATGTAAGGTTTATTCATTCTTTTTATTAGACTGTTTTTTTTATGTATGACTTTTTGTAATTGCTCGATTTGTAA
The DNA here is from genome assembly GCF_046119375.1 of Phyllobates terribilis. NCBI lineage: Eukaryota > Metazoa > Chordata > Amphibia > Anura > Dendrobatidae > Phyllobates > Phyllobates terribilis. Next base: position 8,758,053 of record NW_027362816.1, read on the forward strand.
CTTTTTTAAGCACTGTACTACTTTTGGATATTAAATCTAACATTTAATATGTTTGTTTTTCGTTGCTTTAACGTACCCACAATCTTGAGAGAGAAAATAGCTTGGTTGTGTTACTAGGTAGCCAGAGTGAAAGTAGTGAACTGCTCAGGAACTTGGGAAAGCTGGATGTGCATATGTCCCAGTGTGTTGCCAAGTAAAGGCGACTTGCTGGCGTTGTAAAACTGCAACTGGTGGCAGTGGATGGTGCCCAGGGCGGTAGTCGTGGGAAAAATGCTGCTTCTCCACGCCCTGGCACCTCACAAACAAGCAGTGTCCCAGTCCATATGTAGTGTGCTGTGAAGTTTGCTTTGCAATCACTTGTAGGCCAGAGGCTTCCACTGTGTCCACGTCCTTAGGTCCAGGATTGTTGGCAGCGTTAGTGGTTTTCATGACACGGACTAATGGAAAATTCGCTCATCTCTATTTCCTAATCATCATTTAGTGCTGAAAATTGTTTCTCTTTCTCTTCTAAAACTGTGAATTTAAGTTGACTGTAACTGTTGGATTTTTTTTCTTGTAAAATCTGTCAAAATTATTTTAATAAACAAGGAAATTACTATATCGCTACATGAGTTTTTAGATGATGAAGAAGATATGATTCCCGGGAATAACATTTCCCACATTCTAAACATAAAAATGGTTTCTCCCCTGTATGAGATCTCTGATGTTCAACAAGTTTTGAATTCAAACTATAATATTTCCCACATTCTGGACATGAATATGGCTTCTCTCCTGTGTGAATTCTCTGATGTTTAAGAAGATCTGATTTCTGCCTAAAACATTTCCCACATTCTGGACATGAATATGGCTTCTCCCCTGTGTGAATTCTCTGATGTTTACGAAGATCCGGTTTCTGGATAAAACATTTCCCACATTCTGGACATGAATATGGCTTCTCTCCAGTGTGAATTCTTTGATGTTTATGAAGATCTGGTTTCTGCCTAAAACATTTCCCACATTCTGAACACGAATATGGCTTCTCCCCTGTGTGAAGTCTCTGATGTTTAAGAAGATCTGATTTGTAGTTAAAATATTTCCCGCATTCTGGACATGAATATGGCTTCTCTCCTGTGTGAATTCTTTGATGTTTATGAAGATCTGGTTTTTGCCTAAAACATTTCCCACATTCTGAACACGAATATGGCTTCTCCCCTGTGTGAATTCTTTGATGTGTAAGCAAATTTGACATATGGTAAAAACATTTCCCACATTCTGAACACGAATATGGCTTCTCTCCTGTGTGAATTCGTTGATGCATAAGGAAATGTGATTTCTGGTTGAAACATTTCCCACATTCTGGACATGAATATGGCTTCTCTCCTGTGTGAATTCTTTGATGTTTATGAAGATCTGGTTTCTGCCTAAAACATTTCCCACATTCTGAGCACAAATATGGCTTCTCCCCTGTGTGAATTCTTTGATGTGTAAGCAAATTTGACGTATGGTAAAAACATTTCCCACATTCTGAACACGAATATGGCTTCTCCCCTGTGTGAATTCTTTGATGTTTAAGAAGGTCTTGTCTCTGGATAAAACATTTCCCACATTCTGAACATGAAAACGGCTTTTCTCCTGTGTGAATTCTCTGATGTGTAAGCAATTTAGATTTATGTTCAAAACATTTCCCACATTCTGAACAGGAAAATGATTTTTTCCCTATGGGAATTATTTGATGTTCGACATCCCTTCTCTGGCTTTCATTTTGCTTAACAGTCTGTGATGAATCCAAATAGATGAAGGATTGAAAAGGCTCAGATGATTGATTTTTGCTCTGAAGGGCTGGAGGTATAGCTGGAATAATGGCACGCTTTTCATGGGTATCTGGTTTGACACCACAGTCATCTGCCAAGAATAAAACTGATTTTATTATTTTTCAATATCAATGCCTTATATTTTATAACATTTCTCTATACATAATTCTATACAAATCAAAGTATAATGAACTATGACCTAAGACAGTGGTGAGCCATCTGTTCACAAATCCCATGGTACTCAACCCCTAATATACAATCGACAAACATAATACATACAGGCAGAAACGTTTGAGGTGATAAAGGGAGGATTAAAAATAAGCTTTATTACATTACAATCTACAGCAACAGAGAAAAATACACGCCATAAAAACATGTAAGATGGGGTATTCACATCTCTGAGAAACTATCCCAATATGTAGTGAGTGTAATAATAATTATATAAGCAAATATCTCCAATTAGAAATGTAGTATCGTTCTTCTGATTCGCTATGTCACTTACCCCATGTTCAGAACATTGCAGTAGATTAGGTATCCATGGTTACTACCACTCCTATAGTTACATTTAGTTGCTAGTGGTCATAACCATGGATACCTAAGCTACTGCAATGCCCTGCACATGGGGGTAAGTGACATAGAAAATCAGGAGAACTATACCACATTTCTAATTGGAGGTATTTGCTATTATTATTATACCTACTATATTTTGGGGTAGGATTTTGGAGGTGAGAATACCCCTTTAAGGCTGTATGCTTAGGACTTATCCAGGACTCATCCAGGTGCCCCATTCTATTGTCTTTTTGTGATTACATTTATCCCTCTTAAATGACTTTTTGTATTTTTATGTGTTCTCAATTGCGTTCTAATAAATTGTATTTTTAATCTCAATATTGTCTCACATTTCTCCATATACAGTCATAGCCGAAAGTGTTGGCGCCCTTGAAAATATTCCAGAAAATGAAGTATTTCTCCTGTTTTGTTATACACACGCTTATTTCTGTTGTGGGTACTGGAACAACACAAAAATAAAAAGAGAGAAAAAAAAGTCCAAAATTAGGCCAGACAAAATTGTTGGCACCTTGCCAAAATACACTTTCTGCCATGACTGTATGTATTATATAAGACGGTGATGTTAACAGTAGACGCTAAAGTAGGGACTAATGCAGGGGTCTCAAACTCAGCTGGGTATATGGGCCGCACACGGAAAAAAAATTAATTTGGGGGGCCGCATTCTTTGCAGGACAAAGTGACATTTTTAGTGATACCATTTTTTTTCTATACAACTTTTGAACATTTTTGCTGTTTTATTTTTTATAGCTTGGGTCATTATGGATGTGGCGATAATAAAACGTGCACTTTTTTTTGTTTACTTTAATTTAGATATAAAGCAGCATTTTTAGTGGCAAAATATTTTTTCATGCTTTATTTTGAAGAAGTTTTTCTGCCAATATCTTGTAGTAATGTGCCCCACCCTGGTCTGCATCTTGTAATGTTCCCCATCTTTGTCCCCATCTTGTCGTAATATTCCATACTGGGCCCCATATTGTCATAATATCACATACCGGTCCCAATATTGAAGATATGTCCTCATCTTGTAGTAATGCCCCATCCTGGTCCCCATCTTGTTGTAATGTCCCCATCTTCTAGGAATGTCCCCATCCTGGTTCCCCTCTTGTAGTAATGTCCCCAGCCTGGTCCCCATGTTTTAGGACTGTCCCCAGCCTGGTCCCCATGTTTTAGGACTGTCCCCAGCCTGGTCCCCATGTTTTAGGACTGTCCCCAGCCTGGTCCCCATGTTTTAGGACTGTCCCCAGCCTGGTCCCCATCTTGGAGGACTGTCCCTTGTGCCGTTCTACACATACAAGAGAAAAAAAAATAAGATTCTTCTCACCTGTCCTCCGTTCCCTCAGCATCCTTTCTGCACCTGTGGCCCGCAGGCACCATAGACCCTGATCGTGGCCCGGTCCAGGAGCTGCCGGCAGCTGTGCTTCAGTTCAGTTTATTGCTGCGCAGAGACCGGCTCTCTGCATAGCAATACCAGTGCCAGCCGCCGGCCTATCAGAGGCCAGCAGCTGACATCTGCGCGTGTCAGTGACGTCATACGCCGCTGCGCTGGGACGCAGATGTCAGCTGCTGGCCTCTGATAGGCCGGTGGCTGGCACTGATATTGCTGTGCAGAGAGCCGGTCTCTGCGCGGCAATACACTGAACTGAAGCGCAACTGCCGGCAGCTCCTGGACAGGGCCACGATCGGGGTCTATGGTGCCTGCGGGCCGCATGAAGCAGCCTGAAGGGCTGCATATGGCCCACGTGTTTGAGACCCCTGGACTAATGGATTGCGCTGGTGGAGATGCTGCACTAAATCCACAGGGTCACATAGTTCATTGTGTATGTGCCAAATTAACTAAAATGTTATTGCTAATTTTTAGTTAAGCTGTTCCCTGGTTTTGACTAGATTATTACCTGACCCTACTTCTAAATAGAGATGAGCAAACCTTTCAAGGTTCGGTTCAGATCTGCGAACGTCCCGATGCGCGCCGAACAGGAAAAGTGGCATCAATTGACCCAGAATACAAATAGTATAATTGCACAGCATGGATGCATGGGACAGGGCATGGGACAGGGTTTCGAGCAGCATTTCTAGCTTAAACATTGATCAGTAACACGTGGATGAGTGACAGGTGTAGGCCTGGTGCTCTGAGAGCCCTGCCAAATTCAGGGAACACACATGAAGGAAACCCAAACATTTCCAAAAATTAGGGGCTGACACCAGGAAAAGTGTCATTAATTGACCTACAGTAGAAATTTTATAATGGCACAGCAGAAGTCAGCCATGGGCCATGCATGAGGTATCAGGGTCTAGGCCAGCATTTAAAGCTTTGAATTTAAGTTCAATTTAAGATGAGGTGGCTGAGGGAACAGTGTAGGCTGCTGTGCTGGGAGCCCTGATACCACATGCAACAGCGTGTAGCATAGGCGTCTCTGCCCCCTGCCAGGCAGAGAAGCCGTCCCCCTTACCACCGCGCGTGCGGTCCTAAAAGTCCCAGGCCAATGGCCAGAGGACTTTCCCTATTTAAAGCACCTCCTCCAATATGGAGGTGCCCGTGCAAGGTTGTTGCTCTGTGTTTTTACTGTTGCTTCAGCCCTCAGGTCCCTCTGTAAGTCAGTCCTGTCCGCCAGTCTGTTTTTCAGTCCAGCCCGCCAGTCTGACTACAATCCAGCCCGACAGTCTGTCTACAGTCCAGTCCGCAAGTCTGTCTATGGGCTCTGCCCGCCTGCTTACCTGGAAGCACCTGCCAGTTACCTGCCGTGTCCGCCAGCCTGATTACCTGGAAGCACCTGCCAGTTACCTGCCATGCCCGCCAGCCTCCTTTCCTGCAAGCACCTGTCTGTTACCTGCCGTGCCCATCAGCCAGCTTACCTGGAAGGACCTGCCAGTTACCCGTTGTGCCCGCCAGCCTGCCTATCCGGAGCACCCGTCTGGCTATCTGCCGAATCAGCCTGCTTATCCGCGGTCTGTTCCTGCTGTTAGAACCCTCCTGTTAGTTTTTTTTCTGTCTTGTTGGTCACATGACTTTCTGCCTTTATAATCCAGCTCCGCCCTACTGGCTTTGCTGGACTTCAGTGTTACTTTTACTCTTGAGCTAGCCAGGTGCCTTGTACCTTACTCAGTAGTTTGTTTGGTCCTTGGACCACTTTGTACTTTTTGTTTGTTTGTCTTTTTCCTGCTACAATTTCTGCTAGGAGGTGTCCAACTTTTTCCCAGTCCTTAGTTCTTGTAGGGAGCCCTCCCTTATATCTATAGGTCTGCGTTCAGACAAGCCGAGGACTGAGGCGGGTCTGTTCACAAGGAACAGGTCCCCCGCTGCATCGTAGGGAATCAGCTTAGTCCTATCGTAGGGACAGTCTTCCTTTCTTTCCTTAGTGCTTGTAGCAGTTCATAACACCTGCCATCTGACCCGTGGGAGTCACCTGCTCTCATACAAGGTCGGTTCCAGAGTGTCACCGGGTCCCCCTGCTCGGTCCCTCCCTGGTTCACAGAGTAGACTGAGCCGCCGTGCGACCTTGGTCAGGCCGAGTAAGTACTTAGTCATGCCCCTCTGGTCCCTCCTTGCACCGCAGCACAGAGGTTCCACCACCCGGACCCGTAACAGTTTGCACGGGCCATGGAACCCGGTGGCCCCCAGGCTCCTTCAATCTCTGACCTGTACCAGGAGGTCTCACATCAGAGATCCCAACAGGAGACTATCCTGACCTATCTGCGGAAACTCAATTCCCGCCTGGACACGCTGTCCACCCCGTCTGTGTCCGTCTCTAGCTGAGCGGCACCCGCTCCAGCGGCACCTCAACCTGCTGGCTCTATAGCACCCGACTCTGGACCCCCGGCTCTCTACGCCTCCACGTTTTGGTGGTGACCCTGTCTTATGTCGGGGCTTCCTAAATCAGTGCACGCTGCATTTTGAACTCCTGGCATGTCCGTTCTCCTCCGACCGGGCCAAGGTGGCGTTCATCATGTCTCACCTCACCGGGGAGGCATTGGCATGGCTAAACCCTCTGTGGGAGAGAGGGGATCCCCTGGTGTCTGATCTTCCGGCTTTCCTCACTGCCTTCCAGAAGGTCTTCGATGAGCCCGGACGAAAATCTTCTACTGCCTCGTCACTTCTCTGTCTCCGCCAAGGGAGTCTCATCGTGGGCCAGTATGCCATACATTTTTGAAACCCTCGCATCTGAGCTTGCCTGGAACAACGAGGCCCTGGTGTCCACCTTCTGGGAGGGTCTTTCCGGATGGATCAAGGATGAGCTAGCCGGTCGTGACATCCCTACTACCCTGGACGACCTGGTGTCATTAGCTACCCGGATTGACATCCGTTTTCAGGAACGTGCCAAGGAGACTACCCGGGAGAGAAGATTTCCGCGTCTCGCTCCTGTATTCCAAAAGCCTGCCTCTCAACCAGCAATTCCCTGGGCATGTTCGCCTGAGCCCATGCAAATTGACCAAACCAAGATGGTCAAGTCTCTGTTAGAACCTTGCTCTTAGGTTTTTTCCTTTGCTGGTCACATGACCTTGTTGGCCTATTTAATCCTGCTCCGCCCTTCTGGCTTTGCTGGACTTCATTGTATATCTACTTTCTAGCTAGCCTGTGCTCTGTATCTAACTCTGTTAGTTTGCTTGGTCTACGGACCTCTATGTTCTATATATTTTGTTTGTTCGTCTGTCTGCTACTATTTCTGTTAGGAGGTGTCCCATTTTCCTCCCAGTCCTTAGTACTTGTAGGGATTCCTTCCCCACATCTATAGGTCTCCGTACAGACTAGCTTAGGACTTTAGCAGGTCTGATCGCAGGATCAGGTTCCCTGTTACATCGTAGGGATTCAGCTGAGTTCTATCGTAGGGACAGATCTCCTCTCTTTCCTTAGCTCTGGTAGCAGAACATAACAGTAAGTCCAGCCTGCAAATTCTCTAAGGAAAGATTTTTCTGTTCCATCATGGTGTCGGTTCAGGATTTGGCTCATCGCCTGCAGGGACTCTCTCTGGAGGTGGCCGAGCTCCGTCAGCACGTGAGTAACTGTCCTGGAGCACATTTCTTGGAGCCTAAGGTATGTTTGCCGGATTTATTTTTTGGTGAACACCGATAATTTTTTTCATTTAAAAATGCTTGCTTATTGTATTTTCGTTTGAGACCCAAGTCCTCTGGGGATGAATCCCAGCGCATAGGGTTCATAATGTCTCTTTTGCGCAAAGAGCCTCAGGAGTGGGCCTTTTCTTTGCAACCTAGTGATACATGCTTCAGATCAGTGGATAGTTTTTTTTCTGCTTTGGGACTATTATATGATGATCCTGACCGTGTCGCATCAGCTGAGACTGAGTTGAGACGTTTGAAACAGGGATCAGGTAATGTGGAAAAATATTGTACTCATTTCCGTCGTTGGTCTACTCAAACAGGGTGGAACGATTCTGCTCTGAAAAGTCTATTTCTTGCTGGGCTCAATGAAAGGGTTAAAGACCTGCTAATTGCTTATCCTACACCTGAAGATTTGCAACAGGCTATGCAATTAGCTATACGGGTGGATAGGAGACTGCGTGCAAGGGTTAATGAGAGCAAATCCTCTGCTATGTCAGTTTCTGGTTATGAGAATGTGTGTACTAACAGTGGTGAACCGATGGAGATTGGATCGGTGGCACCTCGCTCTCAAGAAAAAGACCGTAGATTTTTTGAAGGCTTGTGTTTCTATTGCGGAAAATCTGGTCATTTGATTAAAGGCTGTGAGCTTCGTATGAAGAAAGAAAAAAAAATGGTCAGTCATGCCCGTATTGCCTGTTTAAATTCCAAGGGTGTATTTTTAGCTGCTTCCACGATTGCTCAGGAAAAATTAATGGAATTTCGGGTGTTTGTTGATTGCGGGTCTACTCTGAATGTAATTGATGGGGGATTCTTGGAAAGACTCAATTTAAAACCCGAACCTTTATCATCCCCCATTGCTGTGGTTTCGGTGGATGGTTCCCCTTTGAAGAATATTACTCTCAAGGTCTGTGAATTTCCTCTCACTATTAATGGTGTTCACCATGAGAAATTGGATTTGGTAGTTTTGAATAACTTGCCTTCTCCAGTAATATTGGGATTGCCCTGGTTAAAATTTCACAATCCTGTACTGGATTGGTCTACCAGTGAAATTAAATCCTGGAGCCATAAATGTTATGACAAGTGTTGTAACGGGCGTATTGCAGCTTTGGATAGGGGAGAATTGCCTGTTCCTATTCAGGATTTTTGGAGAGTTTTTTCTGAGAAGGAATCGCAGGTTTTGCCTCCCCATAGAGACTATGATTGTTCTATTGAATTTGTCCCTGGAGCGACTCTTCCTAAAAGTCGTTTATTTAACCTTACTATTCCTGAGAGGAAGGCTTTGGAGGAATACATACAGACAAGTTTGGCCGCCGGTCACATTAGGCCTTCTAAGTCTCCTGTGGCGGTTGGATTTTTTTTTGTAAAAAAAAAGGACGGCGGTTTACGTCCTTGTCTGGATTTTCGTGAGATTAACAAAATTACTGTACGCAATCCTTACCCACTGCCATTGATTCCTGATCTGTTTAACCAGTTAATGGGGGCCAAGTGGTTCTCTAAAATTGACCTTAAGGGGGCATACAATCTGTTGCGCATGAAGGAGGGTGACGAATGGAAGACTGCTTTTAACACTCCTGTGGGTCATTTTGAGAATCTGGTTATGCCTTTTGGTCTTACTAATGCTCCTGCATTTTTTCAGAATCTTATTAATGACATCCTTAGACCTTTGATCGGCAAAAATGTGGTTGTGTATTTGGATGACATTTTGATTTATTCGCCGGATCTGGAGTCTCATTGGCGGAGCGTACGTGAGGTATTACAGTTATTAATGGACAATTCGCTTTTTGCTAAGCTGGAGAAATGTGAGTTCGCTGTACAGAGAATTAGTTTTTTGGGTTACATTATCTCCAGCGATGGTTTTGAGATGGACCCGGTGAAAGTTCAAGCTGTACAGGAATGGCCTAGGCCTATTGGTTTGAAATCGATACAGAGGTTTTTAGGTTTCGCCAATTATTACAGAAAATTCATAAAAAAAATTTCTAGTATTGTCAAACCTCTGACCGATCTCACCAGGAAAGGTGCTGATGCGGTTCAGTGGTCTTCTGAGGCCATTGAAGCTTTTGTGTATCTAAAGGAGAGGTTCACCTCTGCTCCCATCCTTATGCAGCCTGATGTGACTAAGCCGTTTTTGGTTGAGGTTGATGCTTCCTCTGTGGGGGTTGGCGCAGTATTGTCTCAGGATAACGGGGATGGATTACATCCCTGTGCCTTTTTTTCAAAAAAATTTTCGGAGACTGAACTGAATTACGATATTGGTAATCGGGAATTGCTGGCTATTAAACTCGCATTTGAACACTGGCGCCACTTCTTGGAAGGTGCGGAATTTCCCATTCAGGTTCTTACGGATCATAAAAATCTGATATATCTTGATGCTGCCAAGCGCCTGAATGCCCGTCAGGCTAGGTGGGCACTGTTTTTCTCGCGGTTTAATTTCTCCGTTACTTACATCCCTGGTACTAAGAATGTTAAGGCGGATGCCTGGTCTCGCAGTTTTTCTCCCATAGTCGGTGCTGAGAAAGAGGAGAACATTTTACAAGAAGGTGTTGTGATAGCTGCTTTGGACTCCGTTTTGGAAGATGAGATTCTTAAAGCACAGGAGAATGCCCCATCTAACACTCCTCATGGGAGGTTGTTTGTGCCTGGGACCTTTAGGAGAGATTTGTTTGTTGAGTGTCACGAGTCTCGGTTGGCAGGTCATCCCGGAATCTCTGAGACCAAGAGACTGGTGGGTCGCAGTTTTTGGTGGCCTGGATGGCAGAAGGAGGTCATTAAGTGGGTGCGTCAATGTACTATATGTGCTAGATCTAAGTCCTCACATACTCCTGCTGCGGGGTTGCTTTGTCCTTTGGAGGTTCCCAGTGCTCCTTGGACACATTTGGCTATGGACTTTATAACTGACCTTCCCCCCTCTGAGGGTTTTACTGTTATCTGGGTGGTCGTGGACCGTTTTAGCAAGATGTGTCACTTGGTTCCCTTTGTCAAACTGCCCTGCGCTAAAACTCTCGCTAAGGCCTTTGTCAAGGAAATTGTCAGACTTCATGGCGTTCCTACTGACATTGTTTCTGATAGGGGTCCTCAGTTCGTGGCTCGTTTTTGGCGTGCCTTTTGTGACAGGTTGGGAGTTCATTTGTCGTTCTCGTCCGGATATCATCCTGAATCTAATGGCCAGACAAACCAGGATGTTGAGCAGTTCTTACGTTGTTTTGTGGCAGACAATCAAGAGGGGTGGTCTGAGTTTCTACCACTTGCTGAATTTGCTCTGAACAATAATACATCTTCTTCTGCTGGTTGTTCGCCTTTTTTTTGTTGTTCTGGGAGACATCCGTCGTTTGGGTCGTTCTCCAAGTTGGGATCTGCCGTGCCTGAGGAGGAGAATTTTTCCGGTGATTTGGAGAGAGTTTGGACGGATGTGCGTGGTAATCTTCAGGAGGCCAACAGAAAATCTAAAGACTACTTTGATAGGAAACGACAGGAGGTTTTGTTCGCTGTTGGTGACATGGTTTGGTTGTCCTCTAGGAATCTGCGGTTGAGGATTCCTTCTAAGAAATTGGGTCCCAAGTTTGTAGGGCCCTTTAAGGTGCTTCAGGTTGTCAACCAATCTGCTGTTAGGTTGGAGGTTCCTACCTCCTGGAGAATTAATCCGGTATTTCATGTCTCTCTGTTAAAAAAAGCTGTTGTGTCGGATGGTGACGCCTCTGCCTCTGTTCCTCCGGTGGTGGAGGACGGGGAATATGAAATTTCTCGCATCATTAACTCTAGACGGTATAGAGGTAGTTTGCAGTATCTTGTGGCCTGGAAAGGTTTCGGACCCGAGGATAACTCTTGGGTGAGGTCAGATGATGTTTCCGCGTCCAGACTTATCAGAGCATTTCACAGTAGATTTCCTGATAAGCCTGGTCCTAGGGGATCCGGAGGATCCTCTTAGAAGGGGGGGTACTGTTAGAACCTTGCTCTTAGGTTTTTTCCTTTGCTGGTCACATGACCTTGTTGGCCTATTTAATCCTGCTCCGCCCTTCTGGCTTTGCTGGACTTCATTGTATAACTACTTTCTAGCTAGCCTGTGCTCTGTATCTAACTCTGTTAGTTTGCTTGGTCTACGGACCTCTATGTTCTATATATTTTGTTTGTTCGTCTGTCTGCTACTATTTCTGTTAGGAGGTGTCCCATTTTCCTCCCAGTCCTTAGTACTTGTAGGGTTTCCTTCCCCACATCTATAGGTCTCCGTACAGACTAGCTTAGGACTTTAGCAGGTCTGATCGCAGGATCAGGTTCCCTGTTACATCGTAGGGATTCAGCTGAGTTCTATCGTAGGGACAGATCTCCTCTCTTTCCTTAGCTCTGGTAGCAGAACATAACAGTCTCGCCAGGAGACGCGCTGAGCTGAGGGGAGTTGATTCTACTGTGGCAGTAAAGAGCATCTGATCCAATCCTGCCCGGTGAGGCCGGGAAACTCCAGTGTCTAGGACCGCTCTGAGAGGTCGTCCTAGGCAAGAGTAAATCCTCTCCGTCCTTGACCCTATCTGTTTCCATTTCCAATGGTGAGACCCGCTTCTTTGAGACTGCCCACCTGGATTCCGGAGCCGCTGGGAATCTCATTTCACAGGCTGTAGTGGATCGGTATCAGATTCCTACCATACGTCTGACTGAACCATTGGCAGTCGCTTCCGTGGATGGGAGACTTCTTCTGGAGATCATCTTGCTCGTCACAGAGCCTTTAACTGTTCTACTCCGGCTAATCTACCTGGTCTGCCGGCACCCTTCTGGTCCTATGCGGACGTCTTCGACAAGAAGGAGGCTGAGACACTACCACCTCATAGGCCGTATGATTGCCCAATCGACCTGGTACCCGGTGCTTCTCATACCCCTTGTCACTGTCTGAGACCCGGGCCATGTCTGAGTACATAGAAGAGAATCTTGCTAGGGGATTCATCCAGAAATCTACTTCCCTGGCTGGAGCAGGATTCTTCTTCGTTAAAAAGAAAGATGGCTCACTACGTCCCTGTATCGATTACAGGGGTCTTAACCAGATTACCATCAAGAATAAGTGCCCCCTGCCTCTCATCTCGGAGCTGTCCGAATGCCTAAAAGGCGCGAAGATCTTCACCAAGCTCGATCTTCGTGGGGCATACAATTTGGTCCGGATCAGCCAGGGAGACGGGGGGGAAGACGGCATTCAACACGGGACGGTCACTATGAATATCGTGTGATGCCCTTTGGTCTCTGTAATGCCCCAGCTGTCTTCCAGGAGCTGGTTAACGACATCTTCCGTGAGCTCCTGTATTCTTGCATGGTATTATACCTGAACAATATCTTGGTCTTCTCTCTGGACCTGCCCACACACCGGAGGGATGTTTGTCAGGTTCTGCTAAGGCTCTGGCAGAATTGCCTATACGCAAAATTTGAGAAATGCCTCTTCGAGCAGACTTCCCTTCCGTTCCTGGGATATATTATCTCCGAGACTGGTCTACAGATGGATCCCGAGAAGGTTTCTGCCGTCTTAAAGTGGCCCCGACCGGAGGGGTTGAAGGCGATTCACCGATTCCTGGGCTTCGCAAATTATTACCGCCTCTTCATCCCTCATTTCTCCTCCCGGACCGCTCCCATCTCCGCGCTCACCCTTAAGGGAGCAAATCCCAGGGAATGGACTTATGAAGCAGAGGAGGCCTTCGTCTCCCTTAAACAAGCTTTCTCCTCTGCCCCTGTGCTGCACTGTCCGGATTGCAACAAGCAGTTCTTCCTGGAGGTTGATGCATCCTCCTCCGGAGCCGGAGCGGTGCTCACCCAGAAATCCCCGTCCGGGAGTGGTAACCTGCGGCTTCTTCTCCAAGCTCTTCTCCTCGTCCGAGTTCAACTACTCGATAGGAGATCGTGAGCTACAAGCCATCAAATTGGCACTTGAGGAGTGGCGCTAGCTGCTGGAGGGGGCTCTGCACCCGGTGGTCATCTACTCTGACCACAAAAACCTGGCCTATTTACAAAACGCCCAAAAAAGACTCAATCCGCGTCAGGCCCGGTGGTCTCTATTCTTTGCCCGATTCTGCTTTACTCTACACTACCACCCTGCGGACACAAACATTAAAGCCGACGTTCTATCCTTCTCATTCCTGTCTTCCGACCAAGAGGAGGAGCTTCTGCATATCATCGACCCCTCCAAAGTAATGACTGTGGCTCCGTTTGACCTGTCTCGTCTTCCACCCGGTAAGACCTTTGTAGCGGTTCCGGATTGTAAGAAGGTTCTTCTCTAGGGCCATTCATCCAAACTAGCTGGCCATGCTGGCCAGAGGAAGACCTTCCTGCTTATCGCCGGGCATTACTGGTGGCCTTCCATACTGTAACGGGGCCGGGTGGTGGAACCTCTGTGCCTTGGACCAAGGAGGGACCACGAGGGGCAGGTGTTATTCTGGGGACGACCTTGTAATAGAGCAGGTGGCTCCCACGGGTCAGATAGCTGGGACAGACCGGTGTAGCGAGTGGACACAACGGGTAGGTAGCAGTCTCTGGGTGAGTAGCCGGGTGGTCACGGTACGTGACGGAAGAAGTCTCTTGGCAGGCAGGCAGGTGGTCACGGCAAGTGACGACTGAGTGGGTAAGAGTCTCATGGCAGGCAGGCAGGTGGTCACTGCAAGTGACGGCTGAGCGGGTAAGAGTCTCTTGGCTGGCAGGCGGAGCCTCCAGGTAGGCTAGCAGGCGGGTAGCAGGGGAGCACTCGCAGGCGAGCGGGCTAGCAGGTACGGCAGGTAGCAGGCAGGTAACTGGCAGGTGCTTCCTGATCCGCAGGTGGACTTGCCCATAGACAGACTGGCGGATGCAGGAGACAGACTGTCGGGCTAAAGAGAAGACAAGCAGGCAGACAGGACTGGTAGTCAGGCTGGCAACGGGACCTGAGGACTGAAGCAGAGGTGAGTATGCTTTGCAACAACTTTGCTCGGGCACCTCCATTTTGGAGGAGGTGCCTTATATATGGGAAGTCCTCCGGCAATTGGTCGGGGACTCTTTAGGACGGCGCGCGCGGTCCCTTTAAGAGAGGGGGAGCGCGAGCGCGCCCTAAGCACAGTGCCCGGGAAGGAGCGCGCGCCGGCAGCAGTGAGGGAAGGAGCGCTGGAGGACGCTGCGCGCTGATCAGGAAGGTGAGAGGGACGGCGTCTCTGCCTAGCAGAGGGTAGAGACGCCGATGCTACACATACGCAAGGATGTTGCGGACTTAGTAACGGCTTGTTCCTCCTGTGCCCATAACAAGGTGCCCAGGCATCTTCCAGCTGGCCGTCTCCTTCCTCTTCCCGTACCTTCCGCTCCGTGGCAACACATTGCTATGGACTTTATTACGGATCTCCCTGTTTCTGTCGGTTGTACAGTCATCTGGGTGGTCGCTGACTGCTTTTCTAAAATGGCCCACTTCATCCCGCTGCCTGGTCTCCCGTCTGCATCTGTGCTGGCTAAGGACTTCATCCATCACATCTTTCGTCTCCATGGCCTACCCCTCCACATTGTGTCTGATCACGGGGTCCAGTTCACTTCGCGCTTCTGGAGAGCTACGTGCAAGCTGCTGGATGTCTCCTTGGATTTCTCCTCTGCTTATCATCCTCAGTCCAATGGTCAAGTGGAACGTATCAACCAGGTCCTTACAAGCTTCCTTCGGCACTTCGTTAACGCTCACCATAACGATTGGGTTGAGCTCCTACCCTGGGCCGAGTTCTCCTATAACAACCATGAGAGCGAGTCTTCTTCCAAATCCCCGTTCTTTGTGGTCTTCGGTCAACACCCCCGGATTCAGTTTCCCGTCTCTTCTTCAGTGAACAATCCTGCCGCGGAGTCTCTGGTCAGTGAATTTTCTGCTATTTGGGAAGACACTAGATCCGCACTTCTTCAGTCCTCCGAGCGGATGAAGAAACATGCTAATAAGAGACGTCTGGATCCGCCTCAGTTCCGTCCGGGAGACAAGGTCTGGCTCTCCTCCAAATATGTTAGTCTCAAAATACCATCGTATAAGTTGGGTCCGCGGTTCATCAGCCCATTCGAGGTTCTGAACCAAATCAATCCCGTGGCTTACAAGCTAAAACTCCCAGCCACCTTACGGTTTCCCAACTCCTTCCACGTATCTCTTCTCAAACCAGTTGTTCTTAATTCTTTTTCTGACGATCCAGGTACCACCCGAGCTCCGGTCTCCGCTGAGGACGTCTATGAAGTAGAGAACATTTTGACCACCAAAAAGGTAAGAGGAAAAAACTTTTTTCTGGTGGATTGGAAGGGGTTTGGCCCAGAAGAGAGGTCTTGGGAACCCAGGGAGAACATCCATGCCCTTCTTCTTCTTAAAGTATTTCTTGCAAGCCTAAAAAAGAGGGGGCATAAAGGGGGGGTACTGTAGCATCGGCATCTCTGCCCCCTTACCGTCGTGGTCCTGGTCCGGCATCTTCCGGCCTCCCTGCTGCTGCACGCAGCTTCCCGGGCACTGTGCTTAGGGTGCACGAGCGCTCCCTCCCTCTTAAAGGGGCCGCGCACGCAGTGCTCAAAGTCCCCAGCCAATGGCTGGAGGACTTTCCCTATTTAAAGCACCTCCTCCAACATGGAGGTGCCCATGCAAGGTTGTTGCTCTGTGTTCTTACTGTTGCTTCAGCCCTCAGGTCAATCTGTAAGTCAGTCCTGTAAGCCAGTCTGTTCTTCAGTCCAGCCTGCCAGTCTGACTACAATCCAGCCAGACAGTCTGTCTGCAGTCCAGCCTGCCAGTCTGTCTATGGGCTCTGCCCGCCTGCTTACCTGGAAGCACCTGCCAGTTACCTGCCGTGTCCGCCAGCCTGCTTATGTGGCGCCCCTGAGGGTTCGGTCGCCACAGAGGTACTGCATCTCACCCAAAGGTGTGGTAGCTCACTCTCAGGTAAGGAAGGAGTACAGCCCGGGACCCTAACACCTGCATCCAACACTACACTACTCCAGACCAGCTAGGAGGGCAAGATGTGTTGCGCTTCCTGCTGAGCCCTGTCCCTGATTGGAGTGGGGGGAACCAAAGTAGGGGGAACCATGTAGTGGGTGGAGGAAGAAAATCAGGAGAGCATTGGACGAAGTGATATAAAAAGAGGGTGGAACGTTCTAGAGGGAGTTCAGACAGTTCAGTGAGAGGAAGAGTTGGGAGCAGGAGCTCTGCTCTGGAGGAGGGCCTGAGGAGAGGCCCTGGACAGACTGAGGAGGAGAGGAGCAGGAGAAAGGCTCCAGGAACGTAGAAGGGACCCCAGGGGTACGGGAAGTGCTGGAGGCCACCCGTACGCCCGAATCTGCCAGGCGGTGGAGGGGTCAGGTCGCACAGTGGGGACTGATCCCTAAACTAGCAGAGTTCTTCAAGTCTCAACTAGGAAACCGGAGGCTGTAGTGTTTCAGGTACTGCAGCCACAATCCACATTAGTCTCACCAAGAACGTAACCATAGAGGACCCAGGGGACAGAGAAGACGTCGCCCGTCAAGGTTCGAGGTCACTGGATTGGGACACTAGGTGGGAGGTGTAGGGAGACGGCCAGGAGGAATACACAGAAGGGGGTCCTGCTATGTACTCTGGAGGTACCTGAGGGTTGGCGGAACCCCTGCCAGGTGAACGCAGCGCGACGTGGGAGGCTGTAAGCTGTACAGTGCAACCTGAGGAACTTGACAACTGTGAGTAAAACCCTGAAGACGGCACCCCACCGTCTCTATCAGTTATTGCTGCTGCGACATCACCTCCTGCACTACACCGCAACATCAGTAACATCTACACTGCCCTGGAGCTAAGCTCTACCTGTGGAGAGCTAAACCAACTCTGCTGCATTTACACCAGCTCCAGACGACCTGCTCCGCAGCGGCGGCTCCATATAGCCGCATACCACAGGTGGCGTCACAAACTGTATATAAAGACTATAAATCCCCTGTAAATATTCCCCTTTTGACTGATCGCCCTGGGTCATGGACCGGGTCACCGCCACTGTGACATCTCCCCTAGCAACGACCGGCCCGGCACCGAGTACCCCACGGCCCAGGGGGCGCGTCACTTACCTGGAAGCACCTGCCAGTTACCAGTTGTGCCCACCAGCCTGTCTACCCGGAGCACCCGTCTGGCTATCTGCCGAATCAGCCTGCTTATCCGCTGTACCGGTCTGTTCCTGCCATCTGACCCATGGGAGTCACCTGCTCTAATACAAGGTTGGTCCCAGAGTGGCACCTGGTCCCCCTGCTCGGTCCCTCCCTGGTTCACGGAGTAGACTGAGACACCATGCGACCTTGGTCAGGAGGAGTAGGCACTTAGTCACGCCCCTCTGGTCCCTCCTTGCACCACAGCACAGAGGTTCCACCACCCGGACCCGTAACACAGCGCAAGCTGCTTTTCTGCTAAGCCACACTCAAGAGGCACAAATATCAGTTTTGTAGGCTACTATTGGTAGAAAAATTTAAGGATAGTAACACAGGTTGTTGACTGAAAGTAAGTGCAGGCCTGCCGGTCTGGGAGCCCTCCTGCTACAGGCAACACACATGAAGGAGACCCAACCACAAGTCTCCACATTTCTAAAAATTATTGCCATACACCACTAAAGTGGCATCAATTTCACCATAGTAGAAATAGTATAATGGGGCTCTGACACCCCTTCCACTACAGGCAACCCAGCAGACGGAGACCCAACTTGGAGTCTCCACATTTCAAAAAATTGGTAGTAACATCAGCAGCAGTAGCAACAGCAGGTACAGAAGGCACGACAAAGGTGTCACAGGCTGCAATAATGCGAGATCAATGCAGCACACTAAAAACTACACCATTGCCTAGTCTGCACAGTCTGCGATTGGGGTGCAAAAGTCATTGGAGATCCAGGACTTGTTCATCTTGATGAAGGTTAGGGGTCTACACTTTCATGGGAAAGTCAGCTGCGCTTATCAGTCATGACACCACCAGCAGCGCTGAAGACACATTCTGAGAGAACGCTGGCTGCCGGGCATGACAAAACCTCCAAGGTGTGACAAGTGAGCTCAGGCCACTCTTCCATTTTTGAAGACCAAAATGCATAAGGGTCCAAACCCCTCTTATGACATTGATATTGAGATACTCCAGCACCATCCTCTCCAGTTGTTCATTATGCGTCAGACTTGTACTCTGTTCTGCTGGTGAACGAACTGGTCTAAAAAATGTGTGAAACAACTTACAGAAATTGCTTGTGCCACTTACCCCTGCTGCTGCTAATGTTTTTGCGTTGACAACTCGACGTTCCCAGGATTGGAAGTCTAGAACTGCGATGCACATTGTGTGCCTCACTGCTGTCTTGGGGAAAAGCACTCTTAAGATTGTCTACAAGTGTGTTTCGATACTCCAGCATGCATGCGTCCCTTTCTAGAGGAAAAAGCATCTGGTAAAATTTACTCTTGTATCGTGGATCTAAAGGAAGGGCAATGTCAGGATTCTGTTGCCCTTCTACAGTTTGACCACTAGTGGCCGCTATTGTTCACTTTAATATTGTGTTCACTCCTTACCACAAGAGACTGCTGTTGTGTTCTGCAATTGCCCTTTACTAAGATGGCGGATTCTGAATCTATGGAATCCATCTTGTTTCCTGTTTGGGCCTACTTAAAGCCACATGGATCTCTCACTCATTGCTTGAGTAGTGTGTCTTGTTATTAGCCTAGTTTCAGTCTCCAGATCTTGAACATTCTTACCCAGACTGATCTATTCACCCTGGATTGTATCCTGCAAACTCCTTGCTATCTCCAAGAACTTTTACTACCACTTGCTTGCTGTTCCTGCTGGTGCTCCTTTGGCCACTGGTTTCCAACAGTACTACGCCAGTATCGTAACAAGCAACCCAGTAGTCAGCATTATTTCTAATCCTAACAATACGGCCATCATGTTGCAGATAGTACAGCAAGAAAGCGCTCATGTGAGGTCCAAGTCAATGATGTGTTGGTGGCGGGGTAACACTCAAGCTTGCTTCCTCTGTCCCCTCCCACCAACCACGGACAACAGAGGGGGGGGATCATTATCCTCTTCATCTCCTGACTGTTGCGTGCCCATCACCACTTCCTCCTCGTCCTCCTCCATTTGTTCCTCGGCTCCTGCACCTTCACTAACAGTTTGTCTGGTATCATGAGACCCCTCGATCACTGTAATCCACCCTCCCATGGCACCAGCTTGTGCGACGACAGTCCGGAACTTAGAAATATTGTTATCCTTTACGCATCCTCCTCTTCCTGTAGGACCACCACCTCCTCCAGCAGACTATTCTATGTGTGCTTCAGCATGTAGATGACCAGAATAGTGATGCGGATGATGGCATAGTCAGCGCTAACCATTTCGAAACTGTGCAGAAGGGTGCAGAGGTCCTTCATCTGTGCCAACTCCCCAAGCGTAATTCGCACGTCCGTACTGCGTTGGCCTGGGCTATGCAAAATTACATACTTCACCAGGGCTTGTCGTAACATGTGCAGAGTTGAATTCCATCATATCGGCACATTGCATATCAACCGGTTAACCAGTAAGCTGAAAGACCTCTGTAATGATGCAAGTTGATGAACTGTGGGGTGCGAACTGCAAAAGTGAGAACACATTGACGTGCTTTCTGCAGCAGCACATCCAGGCTGGGATATTGGAGAAGAAATTGCTTTACCACCAGGTTGAGGACATGAGCCATGCATGGCAAATGTGTGAAGTTGCCCTGGCGTAGGGCCGCCACCAGGTTCACACCGTTATCACACACGGCCTTTCCTGGCTCCAAGGTCAGTGGAGACAGCCATTGCTCAACTCGGCCTGGATAGCTGTCCACAACTCTTGAGCTGTGTGACTGTGGTCTCCAAGGCATATTCATTTAAACACTGCCTGACTGGGGTTAGCCCTGGCTGCGCAGTACGGAGTTGAGGGTATTCTCTGTCCACTGTTGGAACCCGTGTCTCATTAAGGCATAGGTTTAAGGCACAGGTGGAGGCCCTAGAGGAGATGGAGGCCCTAGAGGAGATGGAGGAAGGAGAAGCAGTTTTAGATACAGAGGTTTGTCCGGCAAGACTTGGGTATTCCAAGACTTGTGGAGCAGTCCCTTTCCCACCTGCCCCCACAGTTTCACAGTGCCCAGTCATCAAGATGTAATGCCCCTGGCCATGCTTGCTCTTCCAGGTGTCAGTGGTGAAATGCACCCTGTCAGACTTAGATTTTTTCAAGGAACGTGTGATGTTCCTTGACGTATGGCCCAAGACATCTGTAGCGATGCAAGTCGATGACTCGCAGGGTGCCAATGGTGGAAGTGAGCACACAGTGACCATACTTTCTGCAGCAGTGCAGCCAGGACGGGAGAGTGGCAGAGAAATTGCTGTACCACCAGGTTGAGTACGTCAGCCATACGAGGCACATGTGTGAGGTTGCACTGGCGTAGAGCCGCCACCAGGTTCTCACAGTTATCGCACACGGGCTTCCCTGGAACGCAGGTCTCATAAAGGCACAGGTTGAGGGCGCAGTTGGAGGCCCTGGTGGAGGGGGAGGAGGCAGAAGCAGAGGATGTAGTGTTACATACAGAGGTTTGTCCCGCAAGCCTTGGGAATTCCAAGACTTGTGGAGCAGTCCCTTCCCCTTATGCCCCCACAGCCACCAGAGTCACCAGTGCCCAGTCAGCAAGATGTAACGCCACTGGCCATTCTTGCTCGTCCAGGCGTTTGTGGTGAAAGCATCCTGGCGGACATAGATTTCTTTCATGAAATCGGTGATGTTGTCTGCAACATGCTGGTGTAGCACAGGCACAGCTTTCTTAGAGTAGTAATGGTGATTGGGCAGCTGGTACTGGGGGACTGCGATGGCCATCAGCTTTAGGAAACCGTCTGTATCCACCAGTAAGAAAGGCAGCATTTCTGTAGCCAACAGATTGGAGATGGTGAAGTTCAAGCTCTTAGCTTTGGCATGTGTAGGAGGAAACAATCTTTTACCTGACTACAACTGCGGGACCGAGGACTGGCTGCTGTGCTGAGAGGGTGGAGTAGGGTGAACACGACAAACTGCTGGACTGTGAGTGAGGTGCAGGCAGAGATGTTATGGTGAATTGAGAAAGATGTGGTGTGCTTGGTGTCTGAGATCGTGGGGCGGCCGGTGGTTGGCGAGGCCCGCTAGTCCGCATTTTAGCGTAGTGAGATTCTAACGCATGTTGATCGCACATGTGCCGGTTCATGCATATAGTAGTCAAATTATTGGAATTTTTGCCTCTACTGAATTGTTTTTTACAAAGTTGGCAGATAAAGTGAGTTTGGTCATCCTTTGCGGTCTCAAAAAAGGCCCAGGATAGCCAACCCTTCCGCCCCTGCAAACTGCAGACCCGTGACCACTGCTGGTCACAGCCAGAGTTGTGGCTGAGGATGCAGTGTTTGTCGTGATTGCACCACTCCGTGTCTGTGCCTGAAACTGCAACGTAATCTCCTCGTCTTCCTCCTCCTCCATCATCTCTGCTGAACTACTCAGCTGTGTGCCTCTGGGTTTACACCAATTGGGATCTAGAAGCTCATCATTATCCTTTCTATTCTCCCACTCCTCGCCCCGATAGTCACCCTCCTCCTCTTCCTGCCCTGACAGCACAGTACAGTCCATGTGCGCCTCAGGAATCTGAGTCTCATCAGGATCACCTCCACCCCCAGGGGTTAACGTCTGGTGACGAGGGCCTGGATTCTGCTTAGACCCTACTTCATTTGGCCCCGGATCCAACTGAAAAAAATTTGGGCATCGGTGCAGATGCTTTCCTCCTCTAAAGTCTTTAAATCTTTGGAGCAGACCTCTGATGCCCATGGAATTGAGTGTGTGAACAGCTCTGCAGACTCACCCATCTGTGGTTCTGCACAGTCAGTTGGATGGTTGGAGATTTGTGATGTGGGGGGAAACAAGAATAATTGGGGTGCCATCTCTGAGGATTGTACTGTGTGTGATGTTAAGGTGGAGGAAGAGGACACTTGATGCAGTGCTTGCCATCTATTGGAGCACATGCTCTTTCTGGCCCTGGTCTACAAAGCGCACCGCTGTGCGACTGCCAAAGAAAGGGAGTGGAGTAGTCCGTCCAGTAACAGAAGTTGTCAGTTGTCTTTGGATAGGACGAGCCGGTGTTTGTTCAGTAAAGCTTTCAGTAACATTACCACCTACCCCACATACACCTGGTACACCAAGCCTATTTCCCCTTCCACCATGACCTTGCTTTCCCCACTCATGTTGGATGTACCCTTCTCCTCTTTTAACCAGCTGTTTCACAACCCTAGACCCAGACCTGTCCGTCAACTGTCACTAGAATAACAATCAGTATTTATTTGCTGAGATAGTGTGGCTAGACCACAGAATTAGCACAAAAGATTTATATGCTGAAATGTGGAATCCTGGCTGGACCACACAATTAGCGCAAAGGATTTAGATGCTGAAATGTGCAATCCTGGCTGGACCACACAATTAGAGCTAAGGATTTAGAAGCTAAAATGTGGACTGCTGGCTGGACCACACAATTAGCACAAAGGATTGATCTGCTGAAATGTGGATTATTGGTGGGACCACACAACTAGTACAAAGGATTGATCTGCTGGAAGGCCGATTTGACACAATATCCTATCTATCTGAACGAGCTGACAAAAAGCCACCTAGCGAACGATCTGACTATTTCCAGCAGCAGCCTCACTATGCTGTTACACTGACAAAATAGCGCCAAAGCCACATGTCTGCTTTTTATATGGTGAGGGACATGTGGCTTCGGCAGCCAATGACACAAGCCCTTGTTTCTGGACGTTGTGGATTGTTTCTGCACCCTGATTGGCTGCCGGAATCTCCACACATTAAGTTAATAAACAACAAAAAAAAAGGATAACAGTCTGCCGCTCCTCTTCCCTCATCAAACATGTCATCCCCACACATCATACAGAACCACTATCCTAGACAAAGTCCTAACAAAAGCATTAGTGGAAACTCTATCATTTACCAAACTTTGGCCGAATTTTGCCGATTTTGAGGAAAATGCTCGGGGGTCCAAACATGAATCTGAATGTGCCATGTTCGCGTCGACTTTGAGATTGGCGAACGTTTTCCGAACAAGTTCACTCATCTTTACTTATAAACCCTTTCCTAATCTGTCTACATACTTCTTGTTGACCTCAAAACGGTTTGGCTTTTCACTTGACTGCACTTCCGAGACGTGTAGTGCTGCTAGATATTGACCTTGGCTTCTCCAGCTTAGATGTCCACCTGCCTGACTTCTGTGTGTGACCCGGCTTTCTTCTTGACATTCAGCTGTAATCTGGCAACTCACAACTACATTACAATTGGAGACATGGTGCCTTTCTGCAGCAAATAAAATACCATTTAACCACTGAAACTTTGCTACCAAAATGCGTTAATCAAAAAAGGTGTAAAAAAAAGCTTTTTTTGTTATGCATCAAATCTATCAGTAAGTAAAATGCACGTCAATTAATTGTGTGATCAAACTCATAACATAATGAGCACAGGATCTGTGACTTCTCTGCATTTTGCGGTCACTACTCACCTGGGCGGTCATATGTAGGAATCTCCTCTTTACGAGGCTCATCACCCCTCACATATGTCTCTGTAGTATTAATATGGGTCAGATCTTCACCCTGAAAAAATATTGTAAAAGTCATAGAAAAATGATGACCAAAACCAACATGACAGCAGTAGTTATAGGAGACAAATAGCTGCCAATCTCCTGTATAAATCTAACCTCTCAGCTCCATATTAAAAATATGAAGGTATTTTACACTACAAAACTGGTGAAAATACCGTGATAAATTGGGGCCCTAATGGCTATGGCCAACTTTATTCCTGTTATCTCCACCATTGTGGGTGGGTATTTGGGTCAGATCTTAACCCTGAAACAAATACTGTAAAAGTCACAGACAGATGAGAAGTCACATTTACGATCAGCTTTAATCCTGCCATCTCCACCGTTTTCATTACACAAGTAGAAACCATATAATACTGGTGGATAAAACAAGACTGAACACAAGACCTTTACAGCCATCTACACATCATAGGGGGGATCTCATGACACCTTCTCTCCATCTACCTGATGATCCTGAAGAACATTGGGATCTTCTTGTTTACAGTCCTGTGGAAGAAGAGGACAGGGACATCTCTCTGGTGTTGTCCTCTTACTGGATAGATCTGGAGGAAACACATACAGGGACTGAATTCATTCTTTACATACAGACAATTATAGGCCGTGTGTGTTTAGTCCTGTCTATTACCTGGTGATGTGAGGGGCTGGGGAACCTCCATCATGACGTCCTTGTACAGATCTTTGTGTCCTTCTAAATACTCCCACTCCTCCATGGAGAAATAGACAGCAACATCCTGACACCTTATAGGAACCTGACACATACAATGATACCATCATCCCCCCGATCCCTTCATAGCGTTACTGTATAATGTCCCAGCATTCCCAGCAGTGTCACCTCTCCATTCAGCAGCTCAATCATCTTGTAGGTGAGTTCTAGGATCTTTTGGTCATTGATGTCCTCATTTATCAGGGGGTGAGGTGGAGGCCCCGTGATTGGGCTCAGAGGTCTTCCCCATCCCTCAGAGACAGGGTCCTGACAGCACTCACTAGAGGTCTTCTTCACTACTGTGTAATCCTGGTTATGGAGAGACACATTAATAAATCTCACTCCAGACATTTCCCGAGTACTCACCTCTCCAGTTCTGTCCATCTGTTATTCCCATAGATAAGAATGATGTAATGTGACGTCATCAGAATCTCTCACCTCTCCAGTAAGCCGGAAGAGGATCTCTAGGGTGAGGTGTAATATCCTCTCCGCCATCTTCTTCTTGTCTTTATCCATCCACTAAGGTTTAAGGTAAATTTTCTAGAAGATGGAAGATAATGATGAACAACTCGCTGTTCACACGTTCAGTTTTTTCAGCTTCTTTTAACCCTTTCAGGTTTCTAAAACAGTTAGAAGAAGTGACCTGAAACAGCAGATAAGACCCCAAAGTCCTGTCAGGCGGCGTTCTGCTCTGAGGCCTGAGACGGGTGTTATAGTGGGATCACAGGACTCCGTCTGTTATTAGGGAGATTCACATTAACGAGAAAAGGAAAAGGATCGTTCCGTAATGGCCTCAATGTGCTGCGTGTGATCGAGGGAGCGGCTGCTGGAGGATCCTTCATTACATGAAGAACACGAGAAGAAAACGACGTCCAAGAGACCGAACCCGAATCCTGCGAGAGAGTAATGGAGACGGCACCGACCTCCACCTGCAGAGCCACCACCACATATATGGCTGCTCTGTGCGCACAGGACCTGTGATGAGGTCACAGGAGGGGAGGAGTCAGGGGTCACATGATCAGGGGCCTCAGTGGATGCAGGACTCTGATGTGCTGGTTGTCATGGTGCTGGATGAGCTGAAGTTCATGTGTGGGGTCAGGAGGGGTTTACAGTGTGGATGTAGCAGAGCCGCGTGTGTACGAGGTGTACGGAGCGGAGCCGTGTGTGCACGAGGTGTACGGAGCGGAGCCGCGTGTGTACGAGGTGTATGGAGCGGAGCCGCTTGTGCACGAGGTGTACGGAGCGGAGCCGCGTGTGTAAGAGGTGTACGGAGCGGAGCCGTGTGTGTACGAGGTGTGCGGAACACTTAAGAATACTTATTAATCCACAAAGCTGTAAATATCCTAGAAATCAAGACTGAGGGGCTTTTATTTGTTTCTTCACCTTGACCATGAAGCTTCTAATCAATATATCCCGATTTATCTATCTGCATCCTCTGAATAGAGCGACTTCTGTGTCACTAAGACGAATGATGATGGAAGTGTATGTGCATGAAGGAAGTGTGGCAAGACGACTCGCTCGGCTCTCCTGGAGGCAGACTCAGGACACACGTTCTCAGGTTTCCTTTCTGCTGGTTTATTATCAGCCATAAACTCATGCAGGTTTCACGGGAAAAACAAACATGACCCCTCTGGGTTAAACGAAAAAAAACAAAAAACAAAGTATAACTCAGTCCATAGATGAGCGGGTTCCGCCCGCTCTCAGTAGCATAAACTGCACTGCTAAAGTCCATGTGAAAAGCTCTGCAGCTTCCACAATACTGTCTGGAGACTTCCCTCTCCAGACCACACTCCAGAGAAAAAAAAAGGGACTGAGCTTTTACACATTGCTCAGCCACACCCTGAGGGGAGGTAGGGGGAATGGCGTCCCACCCTCTTTGCCATTCCCATAAAACCGCACACCCTTTAACAGAGTAAGCCTACCAGCATATAACACGCTGGCAGAAAAAATAAAGTAGGTCTTAGTTCACACAGGAGAGCATCCTGAGTGACACATACCTCCCCTCACATATAAAACCAGTGACACTGTCACAGAAGCTATCAGTTTCTATGCACCTTCATTTACCTCACTATGGCTGTATACATGTTTGTATGTATTTCAGTCATAAACACCTTGCTCGGTCTAAGATGATGTGATGTGGCTTCCGGACACATAGTTGATGGGAGGTATGTATCACAGAGGTGGTAGTCCTCTGTGATGTAAACCTGGAGTATTGCTCTAGCGCACATAGTACTAAGAAGCTTGTTCTGTGCTTCTAGACCAGGGTTTTAAGGGCAGCTTGAGAGATGGGTAGGCCTGGCTGCCCACATACCCACCTGTGGGTGTGGTCCATAGGGTAAAATGGAGTCTGTTTGTTTTGACACGTGGTCTGTGTGTGTGGAGGTAAGAAGTCCTCCTGTGTGTTATCTCCAAACTGAGCCGGTGTACTGGATACTATCCAGCTTGTCTGATCTGGACTGTCTCTAAAGTGCCATTGTTGGAACTGTTTACTTTGTTTTGCCTGCATTGAAAGGCCATTTATTTTGCTATGCTTGTGATGTGGTTTATGAAGAACCAATAACCCAGCAAGGACATATAAATGGAAAAGGTTCCCATGTTGCTTCACCACGCACCCAAGTGAGTAGCATTCCCACAATTGGTGTTAGAAATACGGGCAGCGTTCCCAGGGAACACGTGTGACTGCTACAGAGGTCCTGCATGCCCTGGGCGAAGGCGGCCATAAGCCAGCAAATAGCGTCAGATAGCATGGAGAACCTAGTGAAACACCTGGTACAAGCCCAGCTGTAGCAGCAGTACCAACAACAGCTGGCGCAACAGGAGACAAATAAGCTGCTTTTTCAACAGAGGTTCGTGGCATGGCGGCAGATTCGACTCAAAGGTCAGCTGATGATTTTCCCATCCTGAAGGCGGTAAGGAGAGCCCTACAGAAAATGACCAAGGGTGATGACATACAGACCTTTTTGACCATTTTTGAAAGGGTCGCTGAGAGGGAGAAACTCTAGCCAGAGCAATGGAAGGAAGTGCTGGTGCCATACTTAACGGGGGAGCTCCAGAAGACCTACTATGACTTAGCCTTAAAAGACGCGCTTGAGAGTGACAATGTCAGGGTACAACGGGTCCACCGCTGGGCATATCACAGTGACAAACCCCCTCGCTACCAAATGTTTGATTTGCTGAACCACGTCCAAAAATGGTTGCAGGCAAAGTCCTCTACCCCTGCGCAGATGGTTGAGCAAGTGGTAATGTACTAGTTTGTGCACTCCTTTCCGAGGCCAATACAGACTTGGGTTGCCCAGGGTGATCCCCGGAATGCCAATGACCTGGTCAGACTGTTCAAAAGATATCAGGGGGTTGATGGTTCCTTGGGAAGGCAACCTACTCCACACTGGGGGTCCCAACAGGGATCGAAGACCCAAAAAGGGGTGGGGTGTCCATGGTCGAAAGGGTCAGTGCAGGGTATGCCAAAGGTCCCAGCTGGCAATATTATATGCTGGAAATGTCACGGCCCAGGCCATATAGCCCCATGTAGTCCCCTGACCTCCAAGCAGATGGACTGTAGCCTGGGTCGCCACTGTTCATACTACAGTCATGGCCAAAAGTTTTGAGAATGACACCAAAATTATATTTTCACATGATCTGCTGGCCTCTGGTTTTTATTAGTGTTTGTCTGATGTTTATATCACATACAGAAATATAATTGCAATCATATTATGAGTACCAATAGGTTCTATTGACAGTTAGAATGAGTTAATGCAGCAAGTCAATATTTGCAGTGTTGCCCCTTCTTCTTCAAGACCTCTGTAATTCTCCCTGGCATGCTCTCAATCAACTTTTGGACCAAATCCTGACTGATAGCAGTCCATTCTTGCATAATCAATGCTTGCATTTTGCCAGAATTTGTTGGTTTTTGTTTGTCTACCCGTCTCTTGATGATTGACCACAAGTTCTCAATGGGATTAAGATCTGGGGAGTTTCCAGGCCATGGACCCAAAATCTCTATGTTTTGTTCCATGAGCCATTTAGTTATCACCTTTGCTTTATGGCAAGGTGCTCCATCATGCTGGAAAAGGTATTGTTGGGCGCCAAACTGCTCTTGGACGGTTGGGAGAAGTTGCTCTTGGAGGACATTCTGGTACCATTCTTTATTCATGGCTGTGTTTTTAGGCAAGACTGTGAGTGAGCCGATTCCCTTGGCTGAGAAGCAACCCCACACATGAATGGTTTCAGGATGCTTTACAGTTGGCATGAGACAAGACTGGTGGTAGCGCTCACCTCTTCTTCTCCGAATAAGCTGTTTTCCAGATGTCCCAAACAATCGAAAAGGGGATTCATCAGAGAAAATGACTTTGCCCCAGTCCTCAGCAGTCCACTCCCTGTACCTTTTGCAGAATATCAGTCGGTCCCTGATGTTTTTTCTGGAGAGAAGTGGCTTCTTTGCTGCCCTCCTTGAAACCAGCCCTTGCTCAAAGAGTCTCCGCCTCACAGTGCGTGCAGAAGCACTCACACCAGCCTGCTGCCATTCCTGAGCAAGCTCGGCACTGCTGGTAGTCCGATCCCGCAGCTGAAACAGTTTAAAGATACGGTCCTGGCGCTTGCTGGTCTTTCTTGGGCGCCCTGGAGCCTTTTTGACAACAATGGAAGCTCTCTCCTTGAAGTTCTTGATGATGCGATAGATTGTTGACTGAGGTGCAATCTTTGTAGCTGCGATACTCTTCCCTGTTAGGCCATTTTTGTGCAGTGCAATGATGGCTGCACGTGTTTCTTTAGAGATAACCATGGTTAACTGAAGAGAAACAATGATACCAAGAGCCAGCCTCCTTTTAAAGTGTCCAGTGATATCATTCTTACTTAATCATGACTGATTGATCGCCAGCCCTGTCCTCATCAACACCCACACCTGTGTTAATGGATCAATCACTAAAACGATGTTAGCTGCTCCTTTTAAGGCAGGACTGCAATGATGTTGAAATGTGCTTTGGGGGTTAAAGTTCATTTTCTGGGCAAATATTGACTTTGCAAGTACAGTAATTGCTGTTAAGCTGATCACTCTTTGACATTCAGGAGTATATGCAAATTGCCATTACAAAAAATGAAGCAGTAAACTTTGGAAAAATTACTATTTGTCTCATTCTCAATACTTTTGGCCATGACTGTATGTGTATCCAGATTGCAGTGCGAACTTTCCACACAACAAGGGGCCACAAGCTTGTCCTTTAATGGGGAATGGTCAGCAAGTGCCTGGACTGCTAGGCTCAGGAAGTTTGGTGACCCTTGTGAGGGCCACATTTCCTCTCCAGCTTATCCCTGGGAAGAAGGTTGACGTCAATTGCTTTCACGAGGATGCTAAAGACTATCCAGTGGCCAGAGTGGACATTGAAATGCGCCCAGATACTGAGTCTCACGAGATTGGCATGGTCTAGGACTTTCTGCACCCCATTATTATAGGTCAGGACTTTTGTTTGTTTTAGGACTTTTGAGGGAGGGTGACAGTGCTCGATTAAGAGACGGGTGTGACACGCTGAGGGGAGGAATCATGACACCTAACATTTAATTAATTTTCCTTGATGGTAAACATGTAAACTTTTTGTCACTCGGCCTATAGGTGACCCCTCACCAGGTGGGACTATATCTTTTGATCTTCCAACAAATACGACTAGATCTGCAGTGGACTATTTACTATGAATTGTATCTGATCACTCCTCATTGTGGCCAGAGGCTAGAAATCTACTCTCTTAGCCTCGGGAATGGTCATCCCTTTTTGGTAAACTATTATATTCTTTGTCACTCTAAGCTCATAAACACTAAGATCATAAAAAGGCTATGATCAAACATGTTGCATTTTTCAGCGTTTTTTGCTGCAGATTTTTATGCAAATTTTCAGCTGCGTTTTGCAGCACCAGCAAAGTCTATGAGAAACCAGAATACTCTGTGTTACGCATCATGGTTTATTTTTGTTGCGTATTTTGTGCCTTGGTTGAGTTTTTGGAAAATAGAGCATGTCACTTCTTTCAGCGTTTTTTCACCCATAGGAAGTAATGGGTGGTGAAAAAACGCACCAAAATTTGCATCAGCGTTTTTTCTGCGTTTTTGATGGCAAAATAGAATGGGGTCTTTTTTTTCACAGAACTTTATGTACATGCATAAATAAAGACAGAAGGACAGTGAAAAAAATGCTGAAAAAAAGGCACAAAAACACATAAAAAAAGCAACAAAACCTGTGTTTTTGACGCAGCTGATTTCCTGCCAGAGATTAGGTTTTGCTGCAAATTTGTGATGCTGAAAAACCCAACATGTGTGAACATAGCCTAAAACTACTGAGTCCTGTGTTGGAAAATCACTTGCAGATGAGGATCTTATTGTAATAATGTGCAATTGTATGTTCAGGAGAATTAAACTAGGAGAGTCACTTGTATAAAAGGATCTGGGTGTAATAATGTGCAGTCATCGTATGTTCAGGGAAATTATACTAGAAGAGTCACTTATAGAGAAGGATCTGGGTGTAATAATGTGCAGTCATCGTATGTTCAGGGGAGTTAAACTAGGTGTCAGGATTTCTGTTGCCCTTCCACAGTTTGACCACTAGTGGCCGCTATTGTTCACTTTAAAAATTGTGCTGCAGTTTCACTCCTTACCACTGGAGGCTGCTGTTATGTTTTTCAATTGCCCTTTACCAAGATGGTGGATTCTGAATCTATGGAATCCATCTTGTTTCCTGTTTGGGCCTACTTAAAGCCACATGGAACTCTCACTCATTGCTTGAGTATTGTGTCTAGCTGTTAGCCTAGTTTCAGTTTCCATCTACGGATTGTTTCCTACAACTCCTGTTGCTAACTCCAAGAACTTCTAGAACCGCTTGCTATTCCTGCTTGTGCTCGTTCGGCCACTGGTTTCCAGCAGTACTATGCCAGTATCGTAAAAGGATACTCAAGCCTTCATCATGGATGCCGCCAAGGGAGGAAAATTGGAGGTTTGTGTATATAAGATGAACTGTTTGCTTACCAACATCTATGCAGATATGCAAACACTAAAAACAAAAGACACGACATTTGAAAATCAGACAACTCATAATGTTAACATTTTTGGACAAGCTACACAGGATCTACAGAATATTGTGCAAGATGTAAGCAATAAGATTGCACTGCAGTCTGAACAGATCCTTCAGTTACAAAATAAACTTATTGCTCTGGCCCCTCCACCCACTCTTCTGCTTCCACCTTCTAGGTTTGGTGGAGACCATGATAAATTTTGTGCATTCATCAATCAGTGCAGATTGTACTTTGGTGCACACCCTGCTCACTTCCAGACAGATCAAAAGTATTGTGTATAACTATGCTACTGACACATAAAGCATTGGCCTGGGCCAGCTCCCTCATTGAAACTCATGATGATCGACGTAATAATCTGCAGGCTTTCCTAGCAGCCATGAGACAGGTGTTTGATGACTCTAATCATTGTGCAACAGCTTAATCTACACTGATGGTGCTACATCAGGGTAAACCATCTGCTGCGGAGTACACTACAGAATTCAGATGGTGGGTGATTGATACTGAATGAAATAATGCTGCATAATTATCTTTTTATTAAGAACGGACTCTCCAGCGCACTCAAAGATGAACTAGCCCGGGCCGATGCTCCCACCAATTTTGATGACTTCATGCACAATCGTATTCGTATAGACAACCGATTATCAGAGAGAAGATTGGAAAAGTGGAATTCAAACTGCTCCCGCAACAATAATCGTTATCCACCTGCATTAACCACCAGTCCCACAGACTTTGAGATAAAGAGTCCTCACATATCTGAAGTTGAATCCATGCAGTTCGCCAGCCTGTTAAAACATGAAAGTGCTGAGAGAAAAGAACGGAGACTTCGGAAAAATCAGTGTTTTTATTGTGGCAAGACTGACCACTTTCTGGTCAATTGTCCTTCTCGACTACGTAAAACAGTGGCAGTTGTAGCGGAAGAATCAGTCTTGTCTGAACGGGCGCCTCCAGTGAATGCTGTCATCCATTCAATTTTCTCTATTGCACTCAAAATTAATAAAAAAAAATAAGGACTCTCATTGCTTCATTTCTATCAAGTTTCTACCCTAGTTGATTCAAGCGCAGAAATTTTATGGACATCTCTTTCGCAAAGGAACATGTGGTAAAAATTCAAAACAGACTTTCATCTATTATCATGGAAACTGTTGATGGATCTCCACTAAATTCGCAACCAGTGAATCAAGAGACTGAACCCTTAGAGATAGTTATGGAACCTAATCACCATGAGGTTTTATCTTTCCTACTAATCTCATCTCCATATTTTCCAATAATCCTGGGGTTGCCATGGCTTCAGACTCGAAATCCCACAATCAATTGGGGAACCAAAGAAGTGTTTTTTGTACCATCTGCTGTACACTCCCCACAGGCTTCACCAAATAAAGTTGTAAAGGATCCTGAACAATCTTCTAAATTACCATCCATTTTGTAAGGAATTTGTTGATGTAGGTGATAAGAAAAATGCAGACAAACTCCCTTCTCATCGGCCATATGATTGTCCAATTGATCTATTGCCTGGAGCAGCAATACCCTTTAGAAGCATTTACCCACTAGCAGAGCAGGAATTTAAAACACTCAAGGAGTACATTGATGTAGCTAAAGGGTTTATTCGTCCATCTTCATCACCAGCAGGTGCACCTATATTTTTTGTCAAAAAGAAAGATGGTTCCTTAAGACCAAGTTCCTTATCTTCTGCATTCTATCCCCAATCTAATGGTCAGACTGAACGCACAAACCAAACCTTAGAGCAATATCTCAGATACTAGATTTGTCATCTCCAGGATGACTGGGTTGATTAGAGAATTTAATAAAACTACTGTAAAGAATCATTACCCCCTGCCTTTGATCCCTGAGTTGCTGGACAGAGTTCGTCATGCAAAGTTGTTATCTAGAAGGAGAGGCTCAACAAATTGTTGTTCTAACTGACCATCGTAACCTTTAAGTTAGCAGATCTGCCAAATGTTTGCCCCTCCCCCTCCAGGGTCGATGGAGCCTCTTTCTTAACAGATTCAACTTTGTTATCTTTTACAGACCTGACCCCCGTAAGGTAAGGCAGATGCTTTATCTAGGATCTTCTCCAAAGACTTGCTGGAAGATATATTCGGGAAGCATATGAAACAGACTCAATTCTTCTACATCCACCAGATGATATATTTCTTACCTTTCAAAATAAAGTATGGAGTCATAATCTTTGCATCTATGTTCCAGAAACTGTGAGACTTAAAGTATTAAAACTAATCCATGACTCTAAGTTAGCAGGACACAAAGGAATTAAAAAACACAAGAATTTCTTTCTTGGTTTTTTTGGTGGTCCAATTGCCAAAAAGGTGTTAAACAATATGTATCTTCCTGTAGCACCTGTGCTATGTATAAAACTCCCGCATATCACCAATGGGATTACTGCAGCCTCTGAAAACGTCATTTTGTCCTTGGGGCTCTATATCTATGGACTTTATTGTGGAACTACCAGTTTCAAAAGGAAAGAGTTCAATCCTAGTAGTGGTGGACCGACTCACCAAAGCAGCACATTTTGTCCTGCTCTGGTTTACCATCTGCTAAAGAGACTGCTGATCTTATAATTCAATATGTGTTTAGTCTTCATGGGGTTCCAGACGAATTTTTGTGCAGCATTGGACATTGATGTCAGTATATCTTCTGCATTCCATCCCCAATCTAATGGTCAGACTGAACGCACAAACCAAACCTTAGGGCAATATATCAGATACTACATTTGTCATCTCCAGGATGACTAGGTAGATTTGCTTCCTATGGCAGAATTTTCATACAACAATTCGCAAAATGCTTAGACCAAACAAACACCGTTCTTCGCAAATTCTCGGTACCATCCAAGTATCCTTCCTAATTTTCCAAGAGAAACGCCTATCCCTACTATCAATGACAGGATACAATCCCTGCAATAGAATCTGGAAATACTAAAAGACACTTTAAGAATTGACCAGGAGAAACATAAGGAAGCAGCAGATAAATCTCGCAGACCTTCTCCAAGCTTCCAAGTATAAAGTATGGATTTCCACCAAGAATTTGAAACTCCATATACCTTCACCAAAACTGGGTCAAAAATGTATTGGTCCATTTAAAATAATTGGATAAGTTAGCTCAGTAGCTTTCCGCCTTCAACTTCCCAGAACAATGAAGATGCATCCAGTGTTCCATGTCTCCTTACTAAAGCCATTTGTTCCAAATCCTTTTCCAGGGCGTTGTCTGCCTCCTAATCCTATTGAAGTGGATCGGCAAGAACATTACACAGTTGAAAAGGTCCTGAATTCCAGAATATTCAGAAACAAGTTGCAGTACTTAATAGAGTGGCAAAGGTACGGCCCTGAAGATAACTCCTGGGGACCTGTTGAAAATCTCAGTGCTCCTCGACTGCTTATGTCCGGAGCATTTTCCGTTTCTGAGTTTTCGCTTTTTGCTCCCCTTCTTCCCAGAGCCATAGCCTCTTTACTTTTTGGTCAATATGGCCATGTGAGGGCTTATTTTTTGCAGGACGAGTTGTACTTTTAAAATCCATTACTAGTTTTACCATATCATGTACTGGAAAACGGGAAAAAAATTCCAAGAAAGATGAAATTGCAAAAAAAATGCAATTCCACAGTTGTTTTTTCTTTCCCATGTTTAATGATTGCTAAAACTGACCTGCGATTATTATTCTCCAGGTCATTCCGAGTTCGTAGACACCAAACATGTATAGGTTCTTTTTTATTTAAGTGGTGAAAACAAATTCCAAAGTTTGCTAAAAATAAATAAATAAATAAATAAATAAATAAATAAATGACGCCATTTTCAAAGACCGGTAGCGTCTAAATTTTTCGTGATCTGGGGCCAAGTGAAGGCTTATTTTTTGCGCGCCGGGCTGACGTTTTTATTGACACCATTTTGGGGTAGATCGAATGTTTTGATCGCCCATTATTGCATTTTATTGCAATGTTGGAGCGACCAATAAAACGTAATTCTGGCGTTTGGAATTTTTTTCACGTTACGCCGTTTACCGATTGGATTATTTTTTTATATTGATAGATCGGGCAATTCTGAACGCGGCGATACCAAAAATGTGTATGTGGGGTTTATTTTTTATTATTTTAATTTGAATGGGACAAAAGGGGGGTGATTTAAACTTTTATATTTTTTAATTTTTTTTTTTATATTTCAAACATTTTTTTACACTTTTTGCATGCTTCTCTAGTCTCCATAGGAGACTACAGAAGCAGCAACTGTCCGATCGCTTCTGCTACATAGAGGTGATGAGCAGATCACCTCTATGTAGCAGAAATGCTCCTGTGCTATGAGCTCCGACCACTAGATGGCGCTCATAGCAATCTTTACATGACAACCACTGGGGTCTACGGGAAAGACCCAGGGTTGTCATGCCCTCCCATCAGTGACCCGCGATCACGTGACGGGGTCACCGATGGGCGGAGTAAGTGATGTGCTTCCGGCGCTGCGCTGTTAAATGCCGCTGTCAGAGATTGACAGCGGCATTTAACTAGTTAACAGCTGCGGGTGGATCGCGATTCCACCCGCGGCTGTTGCGGGCACATGTCAGCTGTAATAATCAGCTGACATTTGCTCGGTTCAGTGCGGGCTCAGCGATGGAGCCCCCGCTGAACCGACCTTTC